>NC_073379.1:44568121-44773121 GCF_028641065.1 Leucoraja erinaceus
CAACTCAGCATTTCAGAAATACTGATGTCACCAGCAACTTACACAACATTCTTCTGCATAAATGCAATTGCAACACAACACCCATCAGATAAATTTGGAATGAAAAGCTAAAATCAGTGGATGATGACATTGAAACGTTCCGATTCTTCTACACAGGGAGAGGATCGCTAGACGTGGCAAATGCAAGTCAGTAAGATGGCACGTGTATAATTTGATTAAAATTGGGATTGAAAATGGATAGGAGATCAGAGGAAAGCAATGCAGTTGAGCCACAGATCATGTGTTAAAGGAGAAAAATGAAAGTATGCTTGAGAAGAAATTGATAAGTGGCTCGAGAGTGGTAGAGGGTGGCACGATAGTTTGGAGCATAATGATCATAGGCAGTTCATAACTGCCAAGAAATTCGGGGCTATTAACTTCTATTTATCATTCCATTGGTGCCTGTTTTATTTGAAAATGACAAGTGTTGTTACTTTACATGGTCTGTTGAGCTGTCTCAGCATTTCTCTTGCCAAGACTGCTCATGAAGTTCAAACGGAGGAACTGCTATAATTTAGGTATTTTCACACAGACAAACCATGTGGGATGAAACAAAATTGCAGCAGATAACTCAAGTAGCAACATGGTGCAAGTGCAAAGATAGATAGTTCTAACTTTCCTTTGACATCATGCTACTTTAAAGCATTCAAATTATTTGAAAGAGCACACCTCAAAGTTGTAAATAAATATTTTCCTTTTTGAAGGATGTACAGGAAAGTTCATTGGGTGATTGCAGTGTATCCTCCATCGAAGAAAATGAAGGGAAACAGATGTCCTTAGCCAGAAGATTTGTGAAAACCATTACCATTGCAAAAGACAACGCTAGTCTTGGTGAGTGCTCAATATCAATTTCTCAAGCCTGCTGCAAAATAAGTGTTTTGCATTAATTAGGTATGTTGCAAAGCGTACCTGAAGCGTCGCTGAAAATCTGCCCCAGCCCGTGTGCTCGATTTTGGCGCCGTTTAGAGGGGGGCGGGTTTAAAACGCGATTTTCTCTAGGCTGTTCAAATCGAGTTTGTTCAGCCTAGTTAATTATTAACGAAAATTCGCTGGTAGGTTCCCTCACATGAGCTATTATTAGTTTTACGAGTTTTTCGTAAGTGCTATAGTAGTTTAAAAATTAACCTCTAAACCCCCGACGGCTCGCAACCAGCTGGGTCTATAGAGCAGAAATCTGAAGGGTAGCAGTATATTTTTACATTAAAAAGGGCTTCTTAAGATCACTTTATACAAAGTTTAATATTGCGAGTAGCTAATTTTGGGCCCATTATATCCCGCAGTATTTTTCTGGGCATTTGAGGGCACAAATCTACCGCAATGTGAACGTTCTAAACCAGCGCGTTCACAGGATCCCACTAGAAAGCTGATTTAAAATGGACTTTAATTCACAGCAATTGAACACTAAATTCCTTCCATTTGGCCTATAAATTAATGTAAATGAGATTTAAAAATCATGTTTTATTGTGAATTATTTGTGAATATTATTTGGACACTTAGGCTATTTAAAAATGTTAATCATTTATTAAGAAATGGATAGATGTTTAGATCTAGTAATTGAAGTTTGAAATTAGCTACAAGTGGGTAACTAACTAATTATATGCTTTAATTTCAGGTCATCCGAGTAAGATTATTTTATATTTGTTTCAGAATGGTTCAATCTATGATAACTGAAAATTTCATTCAGTTCTCTTAATTTTTAAGAAGGTTATGTGCTTTTGACTGTTCACGATCACAGCTTTTTTGTTATGTCCATAGAAAATCAATAGGGAACAAGATGCTAATTTCCGAGTATGAAAATGGCCATAACCTTTTAAATACTTGAGATATGAAAGTGAATTAGGTGCCAAATTAAACTTCTTTTTATGCTTTATTTGATGGGATAAATTACAGACTTGATTTTTTAAATCTCAAAATTTTGTAACATTGCTACATTAATCATATTCTTTGAACTCTCTTTGTTTATTATACAGCACAATATTTTATCACTGTTGTGGATTTTTATACTTGCAGATTTTCAGGGTTCTTGGATGGCAATATTACAGCGGTCATATGTTACAATATGCAGAGCAAAGATAGGGCCATTGTACAGAGGAAGCATGAGTGCCACTTCAGGATCTGATGTGTACAACTCGTATGTTTTGCTGGTGAATGGCTGCACTTTGTCTTTGTCTTCAATTAATGGCATTGCAAGATTGTTGCAGACCCAAAATGTATATACGTTCTTTCTCTTAGAGCTATGGTTAGTTTTAAACAAACCATTTACATAGTTTCCCTGATAGATTAATTAATTATAGAAGAGACTAGCTAGAATTTAGAAGATTGAGGGGGGATCTTATAGAAACTTACAAATTTCTTAAGGGGTTGGACAGGCTAGATGCAGGGAGATTCCCGATATTGGGGAAGTCCAGAACAAGGGGTCACAGTTTAAGAATAAGGGGGAAGTCTTTTAGGACTGTATTGAGAAAAACATTTTTCACACAGAGAGTGGTGAATCTGTGGAATTCTCTGCCACAGAAGGTAGTTGAGGCAAGTTCATTGGCTATATTCAAGAGGGAGTTAGATGTGGCCCTTGTGGCTAAAGGGATCAGGGGGTATGGAGAGAAGGCAGGTACAGGATACTGAGTTGGATGATCAGCCATGATCATAATGAATGGTGGTGCAGACTCGAAGGGCCAAATGGCCTACTCCTGCACCTATTTTCTATGTTTACCCACAAACTAGTAGGATTCCAGATTTGATGTTTCACTAGATGTTAACTGACTTCATTTTAAAGATAGGATGTTTACAATAATACTGAAAAATACGCCATGCTTTGAAGTGTACAGACTTTTCTTGGCTGACCAATTTTCTGAGTTATTGGATGTTATTTCTGATAATACACTAAAGAGGGTGGAATTGTAGATAGTGAAGATGGTTGCCAAAAATTGCTGCAGGATCTTGATCAGTTGGCCAGGTAGGTAGCGGAATGGTTGATGGAATTTAATGTAGAGAAATGTAAGATGTTGCATTTTGCGAAGACCAACACTGGCAGGGCGTACACAGTGATTGGCAAGGCACTGGGGGGGTGTTGAAGAGGAGAGTGATCTCGGAGTGCAGCTACATAGTACCTTGAAAGTGGTGTCACTGACAGATAGTATGGTCAAAAAGACATTTGGCATATTGGCCTTCATCAGTCAGAGTATTGGGTATAAAAGTTGGGAAGTCATATTACAGCTGTATAAGACATCGGTGAGGCCACATTTGGAATATTGTGTTCAAGAAGGAACTGCAGATGCTGGAAGATCGAAGGTACACAAAAATGCTGGAGAAACTCAGCAAGTGCAGCAGCATCTATGGAGCGAAGGAAATAGGTGACGTTTCGGGCCGAAACCCTTCTTCAGACTGATGGGGGGGGGGGGGGGGGGGGGGGGGGAGAAGGAAGGAAAAAGGGAGGAGGAGGAGCCCGAGGGCGGGGGGATGGGAGGAGACAGCTCGAGGGTTAAGGAAGGGGAGGAGACAGCAAGGGCTAGCAATATTGTGTTCAGTATTGGTCACCATGTTCTAGGAAAGATGATGTCAACCTGGAAAGAATGCAGAGAAGATCTACAACGATGTTGCCGGGACTCGACGAGTGCGTTATAGGGAGAGGTTGAGCCGGCTAGGATTATATTCCTTCGAGCGCAGGAGGACGAGGGGTGATCTTATAGAGGTGTACAAGATCTTGAGAGGAATAGATAGGGTGAATGCACACAGTCTTTTACCCAGAGTAGGGGAATCGAGTCAGTAGGCATAAGTTTAAGGTGAGGGGGGACAGATTTAATAGGAACCTAAGGGGTCATCTTTTTTCTTAAAGGGTTGTGGGTGTATGGAACAAGCTGCCGGAGGAGGTAGTTGAGGCAGGTACGTTTGCAACGTTTAAGAAGCACTTATACAGGTACATGAATAGAATAGGTTCAGAAGGATATGGGGCGAACACAGGCAGGTGGGACGTGTAGATGGGCATGTTGGTCGGCGTGGGCAAGTTGGGCCGAAGGTCCTGTTCCCACACTATTACTCCATAATACTGCTGACAACTATAATTCACTTTATTGAGATGTTACACTCTATTCTAATAAATTTTCTAGTGAACCCAGTAAATTTAAAGGAAGAAGTGGGTGGTGCATTGGTAGAGTTGTCACCTGACATCGCCAGAGAACTGAAGTTGATCCTGACGACAGCTGCTGTCTGTCTGGAGTTTGTACGTTCTCCCTGTGACTGCATGGGTTTCCTCTAGATTCTCTGATTCCATTCCAAAGTTGTGCAATATGTAGGTTAATTGGCTTCTGTAAATTATCTCTAGTGTGTAAGATTGAACTATTGTTTGGGTGATTATTGGTCGGTGCGGACGGTGGTCCGAATAGCCTGTTTCCACGCTGTATTACTAAACTAAACTTAAAAACTAAGGGGAACTGGAGCCCGCTGAGTGGAAAGGGGTAAAGGAAGCGTACAGCTTTGGTCTCCTAATCTGAGGAAAGACATTCTTGCTGTAGAGGGAGTACAGAGAAGGTTCACCAGACTGATTCCTGGGAAGGCAGGACTTTCATATGAAGAAGGACTGGATAGACTCGGCTTGTACTCGCTAGAATTTAGAAGATTGAGGGGGGATCTTTTAGAAACTTACAAAATTAAGGGGTTGGACAGGCTAGATGCTGGAAGATTGTTCCCAATGTTGGGGAAGTCCAGAAATAGGGGTCACAGTTTAAGGATAAGAGGGAAGTCTTTTAGGACCGAGATGAGAAAATCATTTTTTACACAGAGAGTGGTGAATCTGTGGCATACTCTGCCACAGAAGGTAGTTGAGGCCAGTTCATTGGCTATATTTAAGAGGGAGTTAGATGTGGCCCTTGTGGCTAAAGGGATCAGGGGGTATGGAGAGAAGACAGGGATGGGATACTGAGTTGGATGATCAGCCATGTTCATATTGAATGGCTGTGCAGGCTCGAAGGGCCGAATGGCCTACTCCTGCATCTATTTTCTATGTTTCTAGTATCGTGATTCAGATGCCGAACCATTGGGGTTTCTGAATGGTTGTTATTAAAATATTAGTTTTGCTGTATGAGGGTTCCATTGTCTCATATACTTTTTACTGAACAGTTCGGAAGTGCAATGGGATGGGTGCAAGGTTAGAATTGATCAAACTCTGGTAAAGTGATTTTGCCTCCTCCTCACAACTGATACTCATCACTTTGTTGGGACTTGATGTTGAGGCTGCAACCAGGTGAGATATTAGAAATAAATTATGGAATGAAAGGTTAGGTTCAGTAATGATAACTACCAGTCTGTCCTAATAAGATCATGAGAAATGGTACATGATTGGGCTACTTTGATTTTAAAAAATGACATTGAGAAAGAACAGGACGTGAAATTTGATGAAAGAAGTTCAGTGCAGCTGAGATATGGGTCAGGTGGTGCAAAGATTATAAGAATGACTTGGAGGGATATTTTTTGAAGAAGGTGCTAGTCGTGTACCGTTTGGGTCAAGTGTTTTTGCAGTACAGGTAAAATAATAAATGAAGGGTGGTGAGCCCTGTCAACTAACCTCAGTCCGGCGAACGGCAACAAACAGAGACAGCAGCAGTGCCGCAGCTTGACGCCAACCCGGAGCTTGCGTCCTTTTTAGGGTCGGGGGTCGAACCGGATGGCATCACCCAGCTGCAGACTTCTGCTGCCTTAAACGCAAGAAGAAGGGTGAAAAGCATCAAAATCAGGGAAGAAAAATAAATGTAACATTTTTGAATGTAGACTTGTGTGACCCATTTTTTATTCAGACTGAACATGAATAATTGGAATTAATTGCAGGACTCAGAAAGGATGATTTTGAAAAATGATGATTCGTTTCACCCTTCTCTTGACTACAGGCTGGAGTTAAATACATAGAGAATGTATCAATGAGTGTCACTTTGCATATCTAAAACTTAGGAAGCATTTAATTTCAACTAAGGTTTTTTGATTACACATCCACATACAGGCGACCCCTGCATTATAGCGGGGACAGATATGAGGGGGTATTTTCCTAGCAAACAGCCGTATTGTGATTTTCTGCAAATCGTGTCATCAATAAGAAGAAAATACACTTATATTGGCTTATTACTTTTCTTACACACTTTCTGCGAGAGTAAATTTTATTCCATATATCAAATTTTTGGGTGGTGATTAGTTAATTCTCTAAGGGCAAATTTCTCTAAAGGTTGCAATGCAGGGGTTACCTGCAGTTTAAAAAATATACACATCTGTTTAATTGCATGTATTTTGCCGCCATCTGCTGTATATAACTGCATCCTGCACCAAACCTTTACCATTGATGTACTCTCAAATTGGCAAATAAAAAATACATCTGAGGATGAAGGCAAAGCACAGTATTTTTTTGTGGATGTTGCAATGTTTGCGATGTGGAGGGTTATTTAAATTTTAAATATCATAATGCACACAATAAATGTATGCATAGTTCAGAATGTAGAGGAATTTGACCTTTGGCCCACGATGTTTGTGCCGAACATGATGCCGATTTAAACTATTTAATCCCATCTGTCTTCACATTATCCATGTCCCTCCATTCCCTGCATATCCATTTATCCATCTAAAAGCCTCTTAAACACCGCTGTTGTATCTGCTTCCACCACCGGCCTAGGCTGAATGTCACAGATACCTACCACTCTTGGCATTAAAAAAAACTTGCCCTACCCTTGCCCTTTTGAACTTTCCCCCTCTGAACCTATAGCTATGCTCTCTTATATTTCACATGTCCATCCTGGGGGAAATGTCTGCGTACCCTTTCTTTGCCTCTCAAAAGTTTGTAAACTCCGTTTAGGTGTCCTCCCAGACTGATAATCTGAAATGCTGCTCTGCTGCAGAATGAGGAATATCATGAGTTTATCTGAAAAGACAGGAGAGGGAGACGCAGTATTGCTATCTATATTCGGACCAAAAAAATAGACGTGAGTTGCTGTTTAGAAAGTATCAAATGCCAGGAGTTAATTTGAAATTCAGAACTTCCGGATATAATCTCTGGATTATTTGCATGAGCCAAGTGTAAATTTGGTTAAGGAACAGTAAGATTAGGGAGAAACTCAAGAGGCTGAAGCAGCTTTATTTCGTGAGATAAGTGGATTGTGCAGGATGGAAAAGTGCTATTGGATGAGGTACTATCTGAACCAGGATATATCAAGGCCGTAGCAAAATTAATAGATATGGTGGTTGCACATCTTTTAAACTGGTAAATGAGATTTGAGAACTTGTGTTGTGGGGACAGAGGCTGGTGGGACAGGATAAAAGATGGCATTGGTATTAGTTTCTGAACGAATTAAGAATTTAAACAGCCAAAGATTGTTTTAGACACTGCAATTTATAATTGCAGAGACTCTTCGACTTTGGAAGTTTACACTGGGTTCTGGGGAATATGGGAGGAATTGTAGTGGGAGAATAGCCAGACCTTCAAGTTGAAGGCCAAAAACATTCCATTGGTAAAAGAGGATATAATGAGAAGAAACAGCAGAGTTCTCTCTTGAGTACGACATTAGGTTAAATGTCAACTTCAGCATTGGGCAGCTTACGGAATTTGGGCAGTTTGGTGTGATGGATCCTGATAAGAGCTGTGAAGCATAAATTAGACAGGCACGTACCAAAAGTAACATGGTTTTAATGGGAAGTTTAGCTTTCACGTGGATGAGATTAAGGAGTCAGCTTGCATATAAATTTCTGCAGTATTGTTTTCTGTAGCATGTGACAATATTAGGTCACGTGCTACAGAAATATATTAGGTCATATTAGATTTTGTATTGGATAATGTGCATTAACATAAAGTGCATGGCCATTATCTGATTAGCCATCATAATATGATTATGCAAACCATTGCTTGAAAACAAGGCATAACATTCTAGATACGAGTAAAGTTGATGCTTATGATGAATAGCAGGCTGCCTTGGGTACATTGGCCAATTTTTTCCTACAAGCAGAATCACAGATGAGCAGTGGAAGCTGCTTAGAAGTTAATTCCCGAGAGACAAGAACAGACAATACAATAGATGATATCCTTAACAAGCTTAACATTAACAGAGACTCACCAAAATTAATGTTAGTGAAATAACAAGAAAATAAGAAGTGGCAAATTCCCTGGACCAGATGGATTTCATTCCAGGATTTTAAAGGATTTTTCTTCTTTTTTTTAAAAAAATATTTTATTTTATTAGAAGTAAGTACAGTCATATGGCACCAAAGTGCCTAATATATATTTTCATAATACATTTTATGTACAACAAGGATTTTTAAAGGATTTTTAAAGAATGATATAGCGGTTTTAACCTTAAACGTCCAAATCCTTCAGGTTAGAAAATTATGCCTATTCCATTTAAGAAAGGTGAGAAAGAGAGAAAATAAAAAAAAATGAAAAAACAACTACTATGATTTCTACCCAGCTGTTATCAGGCAACTGAATCATCCTACCACAACCAGAGAGCAGTGCTGAACTACTATCTATCTCTTTGGTGACCCTCAGACTAGCCTTGATCGGACTTTGCTGGCTTTACCTTGCACTAAACATTATTACCTTATCATGTATCTATACACTGTAAATGGATTGATTGTAATCATGTAATGTATTTCTGCTGACAGCTTAGCACTCAACAAAAGCCTTTTACTGTACCTCGGTACACGCGACAATAAACAAAACTAACTGCTTCAAAGTCCGAACTTTATTGAATTTTGATCGTTTGACAATTGAAATCTCTGAATGCAGCCCAGCAAGATTCAGCTAGAATTTTAATTGAAATGCAGTAGCTGCTGATTAGATATTTAAGGGCTTTGGAGAAACACTAACTATATATTATGAATGTATGTCAGAATAAATAGATAGCGTTTAATTGAATGTTTTCATTTTGTTCTGTATTTTTATTTTATCATTTGTGTGAAATATTTTCATCAAAATATTTTGGTAATTGTACAGGAATGACCATGAGTTCCAGTAAGGATGGCTCAGGAATGATAGTGCGTAACATTATTCATGGCGGCTCCATTAGTCATGATGGCCGAATTGGGGTAGGTGACTGCATCTTAGCAATGAATGGGGAACCAACGACAGATCTTACCAATGCACAGTCCCGTGCATTACTACGAAGACATTCTTTAATTGGCCCAGATATAATGTAAGTAACAGTTACGTGATTATTCATGCTTAAAGTAATAATGGCTGTAGGGGGGCATAAACGTAATAATGCCTGTTCTGGGGATAGATAAGATAAAGTGTAATGTTATTGCCTCTTGGAGAGAGATCAGGGTCAAAGAACTTTGTCAAAGCCAGTATGTGGTATGTCTAATTGCGCAAAAACCTTTGTCGTACATTATTTAAATAAATAAAATTTTAATAAACAATTATTTTTTTGTAATCCTACCCCTTTTCTCACTGTTATCACCATTCTTTTCCCCCTTGCTTTACGCCTCACCATGTCATTTAAGTCTTTCAAAATGTTATTGTTTTATTAGTTCTGAGGCATAAAAATGGCAATCAAGATCCCATCATGTTTTCAAGACCATTTGTAAAGCAAAATAGCAAAAAGCTGCACAAGTTTCAAATTTAGAATTAGATTTTGCTATAGAAATAGAAGAATGTAAAATCATTGTCAATTTGGATTGCCTGAAATTTGATGCCCTTAAATTTCCCCTTTTTTTTAATTTAGTTTAAACTGAAGATGCTTGTCCAAGTCTCAGCAAATGCTGATACAAAATCTTTAATGAAAGTACATATTTATTCAACATGAAAAAGATTAATTGCAATGGTTTTTGAAAGACTAAATTAAAATTAAAACAATTGTAGGCAACTATTGTGCAGGGATATTGTCTGAAAAAAATATATCAAATTAATGGTATAGATTGTGTTGGAAGGAACTGCAGATGCTGGATTAAACTGAAGATAGACACAAAAAGCTAGAGTAAGTCAGCGGGATAGGCAGCATTTCTGGGGAGAAGGAATGGGTTTCTTCTCGGGTCAATACCCTTCTTCCGTCTCGACTGAAAATGTCACCCGTAAACCTTCTCTCCAGAGATGCTGCCTGTCACGCTGAGTTACTCCAGCTTTTTGTGTCCATTAATGGTATAGATTCACTTTTCTGTATCATCAACATCAATATCTGCTAATTCCAATATTATGGCTCTTTCCACTTTCTCTGTTTGTTAAATATAAATTCATGTCATGACATCGATTTGTAGGAAACCTTTGATCAAAGTAAATTTCAGACAATGCTTTCTAATTTAAAAAAAGACTTTAAAGTCAGCTTAATTTGCTTGGGTATATAGACCTTTGGCACACTTTATACAAATATGTAAACATATAAAAATAAATGCTCCATAAGTACAGATTATTCACCAAGAAACTGTTTAAATCCATACAATGTGTATGAAGTTACCATTCAATTAATAAGTTCTTCAAGTCTTTTCCAAGTAAGTTCCTTGGAGTCATTGCAAACTAGTGGTCCATTGAAATTTTATTTCATAGAAACGTTGATATAGTTAATGAAGGTGAAAAATTGAACCATGACAGACTACACTTTATTTTTGGCATGACAACATCTGAAGTTCGCTTCCTCATATAAGTTTTTTTTTTGTTTTGCCTGGTCCTTTGCTCCTTTCTATGGATTTTTAAATTTGTTTAAGTAATCGTTTCCAGAGCAGATAGATGCCCCTTGCTAGAATGATCAACTTGCTTTTGGGTCACTTTGACTTTTGTGGTGTTTTCACATTCTAGATCAAAGCACTAAAACATTGTAACAGTTTCTGCTTTGTGCTAAAACCTCAGATCCAAGGATAATTTTGTAAAATCGTTGTGCCTTTATAGTTATGTTCAACAACTATTTTATTTGGATAAATGGGAGGCAATTTTAGACTGTTGATCAAAGGAATTTTTGAGAGCTTGACCTGAAAGCATTGTAAAAGTGAATGTCTGAAATTCCTCCTGTTTAGTTAATGTTTGGAATGCAACCGCGTAATAAATTTTGATTTTGAATCTTTTCAATCTGCAAATTGTTTATTTAAATGTAGATTAATAATCCAAACATTGCAGTACAAAAGCTTTGATTCTTTTTTCGGTACGTATTCCATCAAGCGAGTGAATCATGAAAAACTGATCTATAAATACTCCATAAATTTTACTTCATTTAAAGAAAACTCAGTAACTTTGCCAGTTGATTGGTAATTAATCCATTGGTGAAATTAGTTCACTTCTTATTAATTTAATGTTGAATATTTTAAATAATTTACATAATTTTAATGAACACTATTTTTGTCACTCTAATGTCTGTGTATTAAATATGCACATATATAAAATGTCATTGCAGAATACGTCTACATTTCACATTTCCAGTAATGAAGAGCTGCATATCTAGGATTCGGGATGAGTGTACTCATCTATTTTACATATAACCTCTACAGTAACTGAGAATTTTGCAAGGAGAGAAGAAACACATTTCTGATTCTTTGAAGAACATAAGAAAAGGATAATGATTTTTTTTCATCTAAGTATGTTATGGCACAAGGAACTAAAATAGGTAGAGTTAAAATGCAGATCAACCATGTATTTTTATTGAATGGTGGAACAGAGTTGACAGACTTAATGGCCTGCTGCTCTTACTTTGTTTCTATTCTAATGTGAAGGAACCCTCTTGCAAATGGGGCTATTGCTTTTACACATTGGAGAATCTCTAATCATTTAAATAAAAGACATAAAAGGGGAAAAATGCTGGACTAATTGGGTGGCTCTTTTGGAAAGTCAGCATAAATAACATGGGCAACAGGGAGACCCTCTGTGCAGTTTGATGCAACATACCAAGTGATAAAAATGACATATTTTTGTATACATGCCATTCCATTATTTCCAGCGACGAATCACAAATGCAATATTTAATATAATACTTTCATGAAAATAGTAAAAGGTTTGTGACACTAGTGTAAAAGTTCCTACGTCATATGCTTTTCACATTCTAGATCTCCTTCTGCATCTGGTGATGATCAGTCCTCATTTTACGTGTGAGTATTAGAGTATTTTAAGTTGCTGTGAGCATGTGGATCATGAAAGTCAGTACAGCAATAAATTATATCTTTGTAATAAATCCAGCATGCGTTAATCATTCACTTAAGAGCTTTATCCAGATACATATACTTTCAATCTTACAGATCTATCCAAATTATTTCACATTTGTAATGTCATTATTTGGTTTAAATTTGAAATCTTTTCACATTTCAGACATTTGCTTTGCAACAATTAAGGCTGTCCCAACATTTACAATTGGCTGCAACTTGGCCTATATAGGAGGATCCATCAACAACCCCCCCATCATCATAATCATACTTTATTAGCCAAGTATCTTTTGCAACATTCGAGGAATTTCATTTACCATAGTCATACCAATAAAAAGGAACAGAACATACAAAATACATTTTAACATAAACATCCACCACAGTGAGTTCTCCACATTCCTCACTGTGATGGAAGGCACAATCTCTTCTTTGTATTCCCACAGTCGGGGCCATCGACCCATCCGTTGACAGGGCGACCTTGTCTTCCGTAGCCGGAGTTGTTTGGGCCCTCGCGTCAGGGCGATCAAGCTCCTGCATCGGGGGGGGGGGGGGGGGGGGGGGGGGGGGGGGGGGGGGGGGGGGGGGAATCTCGGCTCCCCCGCGCCAGGCGATCTGACCCCGGTCGGGGCTGGTCGAAATCTTGTGCGTCATTTGGAGCTTCCCGACATCGGTCTCTACCCGAGACTGCGAGCTCCTCGATGGTGAAATCTGCAGGCCGCGGTTGGAGCGTCGATCCCAGGCAAGGGATTGCTCTGATGGTAAGTCCACGTCTCCGTGGTGGGGCTAAAAGTCAGTCCCGACCAAGGACCCAGCTCCATCACAGCGACCAGAGATACGATCCAGAAAACAATTGCATCTCCGGCTAGGTAACAGATTGAAAATAAAGTTTCCCCCGACCCCCTCCCCCCACCCCCCACATAAAACAAAGCAGAGAACATTAATACATACTTTTAAAACACACTAAAAATAACAAAATAAAGACGGAAAGGCAGACCGACTGTTGGCGAGGCTGCTATCGTGCGCTGCCCCCTGGTGGTATACTGAAGAAGAGTCCTGACTTGAAACGTTGTCTGTCCATTCCCTCCACTGATACTGCATGACCTGCTGAGTTACTCCAAGACTTTTTTTTTTGAAAGGAGGGATTGCTGGAAAAAGTGAGTATTGTTCCTAATCTCCCTGAATACCCCCTCTTCCATAAGCAAGTTTATGATGCTCTGCCCCCCCCCCCCCCCCCCCCCCCCCCTCCCTCATTCTGCTCTTCCAAAAGAAAATATCTGATTTGGAAAATAAATCCAAAGGAAAATAATTGTTATGCTCTGTTCAAGAAACAGCCCATAACATGAGCATACAAAGGTACGGTATTATTGAGGCTGAAAAGAAACCACTTGCATCGACCAGGTGTTTTCTATCTGCCACATAAGGTTGCAGGAACTCATAATAATAATAATAATAATAATACATTTTATTTATGGGCGCCTTTCAAGAGTCTCAAGGACACCTTACAAAAATTTAGCAGGTAGAGGAAAAACATGTAAAGGGAATTAAATAAATAGTAGAGACATGACTAGTACACAAAGTAAAGACAGAATAAGGATATTGAGGCTGGAAACTCAAAAATGATGGAAAATATTAACGTTAAATTGATGGAAAATATGTCGAACATCAATGCTGGTAATCAAAAAGTTATTGACTGCATTGGCATTATACAAAAACAAATTGAGGATGTGCATGAAGAGCTAATGGGGAGAATTAATAAAGGGGAAGAAGAATCTAAGAAGAAGTTTGAGGCTGTGCATGTAATTGTTTCTTCACATGTAACTGAAATAAAAGACATGGAAACAATTGTTGATCAAATGGCTGAAGATATGCAGGGAATGAAGCTAGAACTAGACGGCCCCAAGAGTCAACTGGCAAAAGTCTCAGATAAATGTCTTGATCTCGAAGCTCGCTCACGACGCCAAAATTTACGAATACTGGGGATAACAGAAGGGGCAGAGGGGAACAACGCCCGTGGGTTCACTGCCAACTTAATCAAACATGTACTCAATTTTCCTGTGGAACCGGAAAGTGAAGTGGCACATCGAATACCTAGATTTAAGTCAAGATCACAAGCAGATCCAGCCCACCCACGACAGATCATAGTCAAACTTCGGGACATTTCAGCACTTGAAGAGCTGATGAAAAAAATCAAATATGGAGTGAAGATGACCTTTGGAAACGTCTCTATCAAACTCCTCTGGGATTATCCCTATGAGATTGTGCAAAAGAGAAGAAAGTTCTCACAGACAAGACAGATTCTCTATGGAGTTAAAGATGTCAGATGTGGCGTTTTTTATCCGGCCAGAATGCGCATTACTTTCAAGGGAAAAGAGAAAACTTTCACTAATTCGGATGCATCTCATAAATATGCCCAAGAGATTGTGGCAGAAACAGAAGATTAATCAAGGCAGCGGGACGATATGGACAATTTCTTTCCTTTTATTACTTCACAGAGAACACCTGAAGATAAGGGAAGAAACACCATTCTCTAAAAGTTTAAAATGGAAGAGCATTTCCACGTTCGCTGGTCTAGACATCTTATCTCCATTGGACGCTTTGGAATTCAACTCAAGGACATTCTTTGTTCAAAATGAAGGAAAGACTGATAAGCAACGCAGAGATGAACAGCAGAGCCGAATGTGGAAAACACCACAAGGCCAAATGGCGGTTTAAGATCTTAAAACAGCTTTACAAAATATAGAGAATTAATAATAATTAACAATACTAATATAGAAATATAAATGGAAACTAACTTGAACTATATAATGGGCAAAATGTAATAATCTGCTAATAAGACTGACTAGCTCGTATATAAAGATAACAAATTTTAGAATTAAAGTAGACAATACTGAAAGGTTAAGTGTTATGTAGTTCGTGTGGAGAAGGGAAGAGACTCAGGCACCTGGCATAATTCCAGGAGCCTGTTTCTGGTTAACCCTTACAGCTAACAGCTTACTATTATTAAAGATATAACTAATTATAAATAATTAGTAGATGAAAGTGTTAGATAAATAAATGTCACAGTAGCTGAACACAGATCTGATAAGTCTGAATGAAATATATATATAATATAGCGTAATTGGGTGAAATATAATTGATTTTGAAATGGTACCGCCCTCCTACGTTTAGAGTAATAATAGGAGCGGAGCTAATTGTACAACATCAACTTCGGAAGTCGAATCCCACAGACGCATGGGACGCGCACTACAGTGTCGAATACTTCAGACACTGTAATTTTACTTGTTCAATTTTTTTTTTTTATCACAATATGTCACTACTATGTGGGTTTTTTTCAAGGAAAATCGCAAAAGGGATCTACCAAGGAAGTTAATAATATAAACGCCCCCCAAATATCCAGAGTCCTGAGGTATGGATGCACCGTAATAAATAAGGGTATTACAATCAGAGAAAATGCAAGATGATAAACAAAAGAAAATGGGAGGAATCACACTGTGTAGCTGGAATATAAGGGGTATTAATGAACCAATTAAAAGGGGCAAAAAACTAGCTCATTGGAAATCAGATAACACGGACATTAATTTTCTACAAGAAAGGCACCTTAAACATCAAGATCAGATGAGATTGAGGGCGAATTGGATAGGCCAAACATTTCACTCCTCATATACTTCGAAATCCAGAGGCACCGCAATTATTATTCGCAAAGGAATACCATTCAAATCAAAGAACATTATATCAGATAAGGAAGGGAGATATCTTATAGTTACAGGAGAGATCCATGCTACGCCAATCACTTTGGTAAACATATATGCGCCCAATTTTGATAATCCTCAGTTTTTTAATAAAATCCTGAATACAATCGCAGAATTTAACTACCAAAATGTTATAATTGGAGGAGACTTCAACTGTGTTTTAGATCCGTACTTAGATAAATCGATGCAAAAACAAAGAGGTAATATGAAATCTAAAACTATTGATCTCTTAAATACATATATAAAAAATACAAATATAGCAGACGTCTGGAGGATCGCGAATGCGACTGGAAGGGAATACTCGTTTTATTCAATGGTACATAAAACATACTCACGTATAGACTACTTCCTAGTGGATACAAAACTAATCCCTTATACTATGAACCTTAAATATCACACCAATACGATTTCAGATCACTCCCCGCTAACTTTCGTTTTAAAATTAGAAGGATGGTCTACGA
The DNA here is from genome assembly GCF_028641065.1 of Leucoraja erinaceus. Lineage (NCBI taxonomy): Eukaryota > Metazoa > Chordata > Chondrichthyes > Rajiformes > Rajidae > Leucoraja > Leucoraja erinaceus. The sequence continues at coordinate 44,584,449 of NC_073379.1, forward strand.
ACAAATCGTTCTGGAGGTTTAACTCGCAAATTCTGAAAGACCCACAAGGGAGTATATATCTAAAAAAACAGATGGACCTATTTTTTGAGACAAATGATACACCAGATATATCGCCCACTTTATTATGGGAATCCTTCAAAGCATTTATTAGAGGAGTCATTATCTCGTATCAAGCTTTTCAAAATAAAAAGAATAAGAATGAACAAAGATAATTAGAACAAATCAGACAACTAGATATAGATAATGCTAAAGACCTAACTATGGATAAACATAATAAAATTTTAATACTGAAATTTAAGCTAAATAAATTATTATCAGAGAAGATTATAAGATTATTCCAAATTACAAAACAAGAACATTTCGAATTTGGGGATAAACCCCATAAACTTTTGGCACGCCAGCTGAAAAAACGGGGAAAAGATCATGCAATTTTAAAGATTAAATCAGATAGAGGGGAATTATTAACACTACCTAATGATATCAATAAAAGATTTGCTCAATTTTACAAGAATTTATACACATCAAAAACGCTAATAGACAATAATAAAGTTTCAGAATTTTTGGCCAATTGTAACCTTCCAAAATTAGAAACTGAGGAACTGGGAGCACAAATTACATCTAAGGAAATAGAAGACACAATAAACACACTTAAGAATGGAAAAACACCAGGACCATACGGATTCAGTAATGAATTTTATAAATGTTTTTACAACATAGTTACACCACACCTACAGAAAATGTATACATACGCTTTTAAAGAACAAATCTTACCTGAAACACTAGCAGAATCAATGATCACATTAATACTTAAAAAAGATAAAGATATAGAAGAACCAGGCTCATATAGAGCTATTGCTTTGTTAAATACAGATCAAAAAATATTAGCGAAAACATAAGCTAGAAGACTAAGTAAATTAATAAATGAGGATCAAACGGGATTTATACCTAAGAGACATTCATTTAATAATCTGAGACGTCTGTTTAACATAATGCACTCTCACAAACCTCAAGAACAAGAGTTATCTATCATTTCATTGGATGCAGAAAAAGCGTTTGATCAAGTAGAATGGGATTATATGATTAAAGTATTGCAAACATTTCGAATGGGAGAGAACTTCATCGCATGGATAAAATTATTATATAACAAACCCACGGCTAGAATATTAACTAATAATATACTATCTATGAAATTCCAATTAACAAGGAGCAATAGACAAGGATGTTCATTATCTCCGCTGTTATTCGCTCTGGTAATTAAACCTTTAGCTGAAAAAAATAGAACACACTTGGATATTTACGGTTATAATACAAAATATTCAAATAACAAAATATCCTTATACGCAGACGATGTACTACTGTATATCACAAAACCCCAAATCAGTATACCAAACATATTAAATCTAATTGAGGACTTTGGATCTTTCTCAGGATACAGAATAAGCTGGAACAAAAGTGAAATTATGTCAATAAAACCGAAAGACTCAATACATCTCTTGAAATTCCCCTTTAAAATAGCCACAGAAAATTTTAAATATTTAGGAATTGAAATCACTAGAAATTATCACGCTATGTTTAATGCCAATTATAGCCCCTTACTTAAGAAACTAAATAATCTAATCAAATTCTGGAAAACGCTCCCGATGTCTTTAATAGGTCGAATAAATGCTATAAAAATGATCTTTTTACCACAAATCCAATATTTATTTCAATCAATTCCAATATATCTTCCAAAAAAGTTTTTCAAAAAACTAGACTCAGACATTACAAATTTTATATGGGATTACAAATCCCACAGAATACAAAGAGCACTCCTTAGTAAACCAAAAGAGATGGGTGGTCTAGCGCTCCCTAACTTTATGTACTATAATTGGGCAGTAAATATTAAAAATATGATTCACCTGCTGGACAACTCTGCCCAGCAGGTGGACTGGATTGTAATGGAGAGAGAGGACTGCTCTCCGTGTAATATAGGAGCGACTCTCCTCTCACCAATGAATCTGAATAACAAAAATTATAAAAAAGATCCAATGATACATAGCACAATTAGAACTTGGAAACAAATAAAACAGAATCTAAAATTAAGAAATCTATCTCTTAATGCCAATAGTCAATAACCCGTCGTTTAAACCCTCAATTATAGATACATCATTTACACAATGGGAAAGAATGGGAATCAAAACGCACGGAGACTTGTATGAATTAGGAAAATTTGTATCATTTCAACAATTACAACTGAAATATAATTTGAAAAATAATCAATATTTTAAATATCTTCAAATTCGTGACTATCTGAAAAAATACACAAAAGACTATCATAACATGCCCCCAGACTTATTGGATGAAGCCATGAAGACAAAGGCTGAATCAGCAAATCTCATATCATAGTTATGCAACATTATTTTAAATATAGAAATACCTACAACCGATGGTATTAGAAGAGACTGGGAACAAGAACTAGCTATAAAAATTTCAAAAGAGAGCTGGGATAAACACTTACTATATGTGCATAAATGCTCGATCAATGTACGACATACTCTAATTCAATATAAAACATTACATAAACTATATTATTTAAAAACTAAAATAAATAAACTTTTCCCCAATGTCTCACCCATTTGTGATAAATGTCAGTCACAAGAAGCTAACATAGCGCACTCTTTTGTTTTCTGTATAAAAATTCAAAAATTCTGGAACAAAATATTTGAAATCTTCACAACATTATTTAAAATAAAACTTGTACCAAAAGCAGAATGGATCATTTTTGGAATATCGGAAGGTAACCCCGAATTAAATGTGTTTCAAAAGAACTTACTGAATTACGGGCTAATAATGGGAAAAAAGCTTATACTCAAATTTTGGAAAAATGCTCCAATACCAACAATAAAAATGTGGATTTCAAACATGTTCGAAACACTACACTTAGAAGAGATGAGACTCCTCCTAGCTGGCAAAGCAGACCACTTCCAAAAAACGTGGTCTGCATTTACGGAACTATTACAAGCATAAGGTGCAATAGTAATTTAAAATATAAATGGTACCAGGATCTGGTAACGGGGGGTATAAAATACATTTAAAAAAAAAAAAAAACACGTTTGGTATATCCTTTTTTGCGGAGTTTTGTGTTACAATAGAGCAATTGTTTTTCCTTTTTTTTTCTTTTCTTTCTAGGATCTTATTTCCTTTCTTTACATCCTTCTCTAATTTCTTTCCCAAGGGGCTTTCTTCTCCCAACACTTTCCTGCACCTTCACGATTCTTGCTCCCTTTCCTTACTTCTTTTATTTCTACCTTTTTTAAAGCTCGAAAAACGAAGTGGTACAACAAAATGTAATAAGATATATGTGATGTGTATTACTGTAATTTGCTGTACTTCTAATAAAAATAAAATTTATAAAAAAAACGTTATAATTTTTAATTACTTTAGGTTTTTAGGTTTCTGTATGTACTTGGGTATTTTTGCATGTTAGAACCGTTCAGAAAAAAAATTGATTTTAGACAACTTAGTGCTAGCTATGCTAGGTGGACTTAGAATAGAGACAGGTGTGACCGAGTTGGTTGTTGAAGATTTCCAGTAATATTGTGGGCAGGAGTTATTCTGTATCGTCCACATAATGGAGAGCTCCAGCTCCAGCATGTTGCCTTCGGATATCCACTCAGGTAAGTGGGATTTTGTTGTAGGTCAGCAGTAGATGGGCAAAATCGTTGATTCCTAGCTATTGTTTGGAACTTTTGCACCTGTGAATGGGTGAGTTCATGTGAATGGATGGTTATTTTCATACTCTTCTAAAATATGCTGCATAAAAGGTCATGAAAAGAATTGTGCCTGAAAAAGAAATTTTGTGTTTTGTTACATAACTTCATTACAAGGTTTACCCTTATAATTTGAGCAAATCACTTGTGGCTACGACAAAATTGACGTAAAAAGGGTATGAGAGTTTTCTGATTGTTTTTATAATAAAAATAATCTGTTCAAAATATGGTATAGTAATGTTTGCTTTTATCGACTTCATAAGCCATCTACATATTCTTTGTGAGCCAAGGCATCTACCTGCATGTTATTGCTGTAAACCTGTACGTATAAATTAAATGGCGTCTCAACTGCAATTTTTTAATTTGTAAATTCAAAACATCTTTAAATCCTTTTAACTCAGTAAAGGAACTCTTCCAACCGCCGGCCAAATATCTGAACTAGTTTGGAGTTCAAAATAAGATTTTAAAATTAAGACTCAAAGAGCTCTTAGTTGTTTGTCTTCATGACACTTTATACTTGCATGAAACAAGGACAGTAAAATAATGTATTCCTTCATATTGTTTTTGTTTTTTTACGTTTTCTTGATCTCATTTGTTATAGTGTTACATATGTGCCTGCAGAAAATCTGGTCAAATATAGGACCATGTTGAGTCAACAACTTGATGAAATTACTGCAATTGATAGTTTATCTCTTCCGCCTGTCAGGTAATATTCAGTTCATCTTTTAGTCTTTTGGCGTAGTTTATTTTTAAACGTATATATTTTGATATTTTTAGTAGTATAATGATGAATCAGTACTGTAATTTTTAATATTCATTTTACTATATACAGAAATAGTTTAGTTTGCAGTAAGAATTGTTATTAATACTATTATATGTGTTCATTCGGGATTTAATTGATGTTTAGAGGAGGCTGAAATTGATTAGTACAAGTTTGTTTTAGTTTGCAGTTCAGAAATGGGCAGTCATTCAGTCATCTTGTCCCTTGTCCATTTGTATAATCCATCTTCTTATAATAGACAGGTTTGCTATTATGTCAAGCAAATACAAAATCCTTATTCCTTCATTTGTGCCTCACGGCACAATGATAACAATCTGGGTATCCCAGCACGTCATGCTGCAAACACGTCCCGGTTTGTATCCTGAACTGATCAACCATCTGCCCAATAATAAATCTTCCTCGTATAGTCACAAAAAGCTGGCGTAACAGTGGGACAAACAGCATCTCTGGAGAGAAGGAATGGGTGACTTTTCGGGCCGAGACCCTTCAGTCTGAAGAAGGGTCTTGACCCGAAATGTCACCCATTCCCTCTCTCCAGAGATGCTGTTTGTCCCGCTCAGTTACTCTAGCTTTTTGTGTCTCTATCTTTGGTTTTAACCAGCATCTGCAGTTTCTTCATACACAATAAACCCTCCTCACCTGTATCAATCTATTGACAGCCAGGCTTTGTCCTGCCTTTCCTCTCTACCAGCTTTCTTCCACCAATTGATGGTTGATATGGACTCGGTAGGCCGAAGAGCCTGTTTCTATGCTTTATTTTTAAACTAAACAAAAATGTCATATTTGCCTGGTATTTTGTCACTGCTTCCAAATTGTTGAATAGAAATGTCAAGTTTCTTTTTAGTGCTGAACTCCCCGAGAGAGAGGAAGGTGAAGGAGAAGAGAGTGAGCTTCAGAATTCATCTCACAATAACTGGAAACAAGCTCGACGGTATGTAAATTTATTATTTGGCTAGCATTGCATAAGAGCATTGATATTAGGAACAAAGAACATCTTACTTCACTGTTAGCTCACTAACATAGTGATAGACACAGCGGGCCAGGCAGCATCACTGGAGAGAGGAATGGGTGATGTTTCGGGTCAATGCCCTTCAGACTAAAGAATGGTCTTGACCCAAAACATCACCCATTCATTCTCTCCAGAGATGCTGCCTGTCCTGCTGAGTTACTCCAGCATTTTGTGTCTACCTTCGATTTAAACCAGCACCTGCAGTTCTTTCCTATACATGGTGATAGATACAGCCAGCAGTAGTAGAGCAAAAGGTTGCGCCACCAATTTGCACGTTTACCAACACTAGAAATGAGAATGCCAGTGAGTTGAAGTAATTCTGTCAGGCAGAATCTTCCCAGATGAGGTGCTTCTGAAATTGTTGAGCTTGGTTATGACTGAAGATGCAATTGGTGTTTTTTCAGACCTCCTTTAATTTGGGAGTCAGGTTTGGAGTGTTACTGATGTTTACTCTTGCAAATAAAAGGGCGATGGCTGATTCTCATAATCTTAGACCAACTTCCTAATGTCAGTAGTAGGAGATTTACTAGTGATTATTGCTGCGGAAAAATGAATCCTCATTTGGAAAACTGCCAGTGATTATTGACATGAAGAGGCAAATAGCTTTCTTATGATGGGATTAAATATTTTATCAAATACTTTGGGAACATTCACAAGTACAACATTAATCATTACCTTTATCCATTAGTGCATTAAAAGTCTTATTCGAGTTAGTCAAGCATAATTTAAGTAACATATCCATGGCAGCTATTATTTGTTAAGTATATATTTTTTTAAACTGACGTTATATTTTATCTTGATGTAATGTCTCTAAAAGTTTCTTCCCAACAGTAGGCTGACTGCAATGTGCTGTTTCATTCTGTGCCTCTGTCCATTTGACAGATGCAATGTCTTTAATCCCCATTCCAAGGAGATTTGGGCAGTCTCCGCAATCTCTCAACAATCTAGGATTCTTTCTCTGGACCAACTGACATTTGTACTTTGAGTGTAACCAACATATAACTTAAATTGAGGGAACTCAGAGAAGTGAATAGTGGTGTTTTTAAGAGAGTCCTCATTACAGAGGAATTGTTGTTGTAGGCCATAAAATGCATAAAAGTAGATCAATTCTAAGATGTCCTGTTTCTTTAATAAATGTTGTCATTTACCTTTTCATCAAAAATTTAGATTATTTTATAATAATAGTCTCCTCCACTGCACTTTCTGTATAAAGCTCAATTTTCAATTATATTAGGAGCTTGACATTATTCATTAACCACTTACTATTTCATTTTAATCTATAATTTCTGTAATGCAGCAGAAATTTTAAATTTGGGGTTCTTTTTTTTGCCATTGTCAGAATTGCTTAAGTGTTTATTTTTTGAAGGCTTTCAAATGCTAGTTTTATCTATCTAAGTTTATTTGTTGTTAGCCTGAATCCCTAATCATTAGAATAAAACAGGGTGCCTTAGCTACCAAATACTTAGCTGACTGGAGTTATTTGGGAAATGATTAGCCACAGAGATTAGAGTATTGATGTGCATTCTGTGTAAATCATGGCATGAGCACAAATTTCTTATTACCACCACACTTTTGAGTTCTCCTTATTTGCCTCCAACAACCTTTACTTTCCGGGCCTCCACTTTCTGCCTCTTATGCATTGTATTCTTTCTGTTAACTAATTGGTTTTGATAAGAATGCATTGGGTCAGATTTAGATTTAATTCACCTTTCCAATGTCTGTACCAATTTCTTATTGTACATAAATTCTAGTGTTTGTTAAAATTTCTCCCCAACTTTTAATGACTTTTTTTTGTTGTTTTGCTCTGAATAATCTCAAGGAAATACTTATTTTGTTCTGAACTTTAGTGTGGAGCTCTGGCGTGAGCCCGGAAAGTCCTTAGGAATTAGCATCGTTGGTGGAAGAGGAATGGGTAGTCGCCTGAGTAATGGAGAGGTCATGAGAGGAATATTCATTAAACATATTCTGGAAGACAGCCCGGCTGGAAGAAATGGAACATTAAAAACTGGAGACAGAATTGTTGAGGTATGTGTTTTATATCTATGGATTAAAATATATTCCCAATCTATTAATTCAAGTTGATATTTCAATATATCAACTTGTTGTTAAAATTTAAGTACGTGTAATGGAGCTCGGTCAGGGACACTGGCTGAGAACTAAAACTAATATATGACTCCCAAGGTTTTAGAAATGAAAGGAAAATGTCAATGGAAATAATGAAATGCATTGCTTTCAAAATCAGTAAGTTCTAATAAAACAAAATAAAAACTAAAATTTATGATGGCTCTGTTTGGGGAAAGTGTTCAGTAATTTCCAAATTCCTATACCTTGAGATGCTCATCAAAACATTGTGAAATATCATGTAAGCGATAACCTGAACATCACCATTAAACACACCAGCTTTGAATTCAATTTGCAAAAAATACCTACTATTGAAGTTTATTAATGCACATAATTTCCCATTGATACTGTACCTTTGACAAATAGAACTGATGCAAGTCTGAGGGGCACATAACTTCAACTCTGATGTATTGTTTCTGATTGACTATAATCCTAAGAGTGTAAATTCAAGTTCAGAAGCAGCATCCCCTCTTTCCCAAAGTTGCTTAGCTTGTCACAGGCACCCTTTAATATTATACACCTGAAGGTTTTCCATTTGAGTTAAAATGTCTGAAGCCACTGATTCTGTATAATTGTAAATAATTGAGTTAGGTGCTTGAAAAGAGAATATATCGACAATAAATTAAGCCTAAATTGAAAGCATGATGATCTTGGGATCCATGATATCCTGTAAATTTTTAGTGCAGGATTTATTTTAATATATATTGTATACATTTTTGCAGGTAGATGCAGTTGACTTGCGTGATGCAAGTCATGAACAGGCAGTTGAAGCCATTCGGAAAGCAGGCAATCCTGTGGTGTTTGTGGTGCAGAGTTTAATAACCAGACCTCGGGTATGTAAATTCCAAAGCATGTGAAGAGATAGACAAATTAATTTGTAAAATCTAAAAAATCAATGCTGAAATGTACAGTACCCTCCATAATGTTTGGGACAAAGACCCATCATTTATTTATTTGCCTCTGTACTTCACAATTTGAGATATGTAATAGAAAAAAATCACATGTGGTTAAAGTACACATTGTCAGATTTTATTAAAGGCCATTTTTATGCATTTTGGTTTCACCACGTAAAATTACAGCTGTGTTTATACATAGTCCCACCATTTCAGGGCACCATAATGTTTGGGACACATGGCTTCACATGCATTTTTAATTGCTCAAGTGTGTTTAATTGCCTCCTTAATCATCATCATTCTTTATTGTCATCATGCAAAGCAACAAATTGTACAGTGCAAAATGAGAAAAGAGGACCGCAGGGAAACTTACAGGGAAAAGAGCATCGCACATAAAAACTTAAACATTTCACACATAAATAAAAACAATCCAGTTCCTGATAAAAACAGTACGAATAGTTTTAAAAAAGTGCTGGTAAAAAAGCAACATTAAAATACAATTTTAAAAAAAGTCGTAAAATGTCCAGGGCAGCTGATTTAAGTGACCTGAGCCAGTGCCAGAGTTATTACTCAGTGCCAGTTATTAAGTTGTCAGTCAAAAGCAGCAGAATCAGGTGGAATAACTTTTTAGCAGCCTCACAGCCTGTGGAAGGAAGCTGTTTAGCAGTCTGGTTGTCCAGGCTTTGATGCTGCGGTATCTCTTTCCTGATGGCAGGAGATCTAGATGTGTGTGGAGGGGGTGCAATCTGTCCTTTGCTATGCTCAGTGCTTTTTTCAGGCAGGTATAAGAGAGCTCTCAGTACTTAGTCTTTCCTCCAGTCTTTCCATCACTTTTGGAAAACTTTTATTGCTGTTTATCAACATGAGGACCAAAGTTGTGCCAATGAAAGGCAAAGAAACCATTATGAGAAACAAGAATATAACTGTTAGAGACATCAGCCAAACCTTAGGCTTACCAAAATCAACTGTTTGGAACATCATTAAGAAGAAAAAGAGTACGGTGAGCTTACTAATCGCAAAGGGACTGGCAGGCCAAGGAAGACCTCCACAGCTGATGACAGAAGAATTCTCTCTGTAATAAAGAAAAATACCCAAACACCTGTGCGACTGAGCAGAAACACTCTTCAGGACTCAGGTGTGGATTTGTCAATTACCACTGTCTACTGAAGATTTCATGAACAGAAATACAGAGGCTGCACTGCAAGATGCAAACCATTGGTTAGCTGCAAAAATAGGATGGCCGGGTTATAGTTTGCCACAAAGTACTTAAAAGAGAACCACAGTTCTGGAAAAAGGTATTGTGGACAGATGAGTCGAAGGTTAACTTATATCAGAGTGATGGCATGAACAAAGTATGGAGGAGAGAAGGAAGTGTCCAAGATCCAAAACATACCACCTCATCTGTGGAACACGATGGTGGGGGTGTTATGACCTGGGATGTATGGCTGCTGAAGGTACTGACTCACTTATCTTCATTGATGATACAACTGCTGATGGTAGTAGTATAATGAATTCTGAAGTGTAGAGACACATCCTATCTGCTCAAGTTCAAACAAATGCCTCAAAATTCATTGGCCGGCAGTTCATTCTACAGCAAGACAATAATAAACATACTGCTAAAGCACCAAAGTTTTTCAAAGCTAAAAAATGGTCAATTCTTGAGTGGACAAGTCAATCACCCGATCTGAACTCGATTCAGCATGCCTTTTATATGCTGAAGAGAAAACTGAAGGGGACCAGCCCCCAAAACAAGCATAAGCTAAAGATGGCTGCAATACAGACCTGGCAGAGCATCACCAGAGAAGACACCCAACAACTGGTGATGTCCATGAATCGCAGACTTCAAGCAGTCAATGCATGCAAAGGATATGCAACAAATATGAAACTACTACTTACATTGCTGTGTCCCAAACATTATGGTGCCCTGAAATGGGGGGACTATGGATAAACACTGCTGTAATTGCTACATGGTGAAACCAAAATGTATAAAAATGGCCTTTATTAAAATCTGACAATATGCACTTAGCAGGCAGACAAGAAGTGAGCTTTCTCCTGTCAGGTTTTAATATGTTTGTTTGGTCAATCTAATTTTCCTGTAAACTTCATTCCTGTGTTATGAGTGAACTAATTAGTGTTATTAGTGAACTAATTACAGGGCTGCCAACATTGGGTGAGCATTGGGAGTGAGAAATTGTGAGAGACCAAGCCCGAGGGAGCGTAGCGACCGGGGGGGGTGGGGGGGGGGGTGAGGCAAGGGTGTGGGAGAAGGGTGTTCCCCCTCTTTCCCCCGCCCACCCCCCATTGGTACGGAGCTTTTGCATTTTTCAGCTTGAAATTGTGCAATATGGTGCATACTGTAGCGAGTCTTTTAACTTACACTTGAATGCAATGTATATGCTTTAAATTGGATTAGTACATTAGTAACAGTAAGACCCAGGTTGGTCAACATGGGCCAAGTGTTTGATTATAATCTGATTTCCATACATGAATATACTAAGATCATTCATGTGCTGCACGTGTTGATCAGAGCCTGGCTCTACTGTGGAATGTAATTTAGTCTAAACTTATTCATATACTCAAGTATAGAAACATAGAAAACAGGTGCAGGAATAGGCCATTCGGCCCTTCGAGCCTGCACTGCCATTCCATATGATCATGGCTATTCATCTAAAATCAGTACCTCTTACCTGTTTTTTGTTTCCCCATATCCCTTGATTTATTTAGCCCCAAGAACTAAATGTAACTCTCTCTTGAAAACATCCAGTGAATTGGCCTGCACTGCCCTCTATTGCAGAGAATTCCACAGATTCACAACTCTCTGCGTGAAGAAAGTTTGTCCTCACCTCAGTCTTAACTGGCCTATCCTTTAGTCTTAAACTGTGACCCTTGGTTCTGAACTCGCCCAATATCGGGAACGATTTTCCTGCAGTTACTCTAAGTGAACATCTAGCAGGCAAGCCGGATGCTTTCCCCAACCACCGCCATTTGAAGTCCACTATCTTCCACCGTTTCTACCCAGTGCTTGGTACTTACTTCCAGCAACCACTGGTTGTCCTCCAGGATGCACCGAGCCGCAGCCTGATCCATGCCGGTCACCTGGACGAATTTAGCACAGAGACTCTCACGGCAGCGGCGCAACGCTTCTGACGGCCCGGGACTCTTGCACTGAGGCTGCTCTATGGCCGGAGCTGCAGCGAGCGACTCGCCAGCCCCACAAACACTCGGCAGCCCGGCAAACATTTGCCAGCACTGGCAACCCGCATCTGTCCCGCCGCTCCATCAGCCCCAGCTCTCCAACACCCGCGGCCCATGCAGTTTATATGAGTTTTGAAATTTTCGTTGATCACAGAATTCCTCATGATAGAGCGTTAGAAATTGGTGATCAGCATGAGAGCATGAGCATTTGTCGAAATGCGTTATTCTCACACTCAAAGAGTGAGAGTTGGCAGCACTGTAAATAGACAATAGACAATTGGTGCAGGAGTAGGCCATTTGGCCCTTCGAGCCAGCACCTTCATTCAATGTGATCATCGCTGATCATCCCCAATCAGTACCCCGTTCCTGCCTTCTCCCCATAACCCCTGACTCCGCTATCTTTAAGAGCCCTATCCAGCTCTCTCTTGAAAGCATCCAGAGAACCTGCCTCCACCGCCTGAAAATACCTAAAAGAACATACATGTCTGGGGTAATGCTTTTAGTTTTAACTTTCTATTTTATTTCTGCTCTCAGCTAAATGTTCCCGATAGCCAACCACCTTTTTAACCTCTGTGCCTGCTATCTTCTTTCAAAATCTAAAATGGCTGTTCCTCATACAATTGGATCAGAATCGTAATGAACTATGTGGTTGTTTCCAGGTTCAAGCCTATTTTAGTTTGGTTTCTGGATCCCTCTTCTCTGAAGTTAAAATTGGCCATAGAGATTGTTGCATAGGACTTACCAGCAAAGAGTTATATGGTATTGGAGGACAGGTGGCAGGTACAATTTTGTTATGCAGTCCTGAAACACTGTAGAGATTTTATAAGCATGTATGTTTGAACATGTCCTCCAACCCTAAAATGCATCAATTTTGATTAATGAATTAATAATTATTAAAAGTAACATTTGAAACAATATTTTGAAAAATAGTTACCATAATGATAAAGTTGCAGTGAACATTATAGCTAGGTAAAATTAAATATTTCATTGGCAACAAATGGTTAGATGGTTAATTCTTGATCCATGGGAAATTTTCCTTATTCTTAGTTGAAAAATATTTTTTCACTCTCTTAAATAATTGTGTTAAATAATAAATAACTTTTCTCTAATGTTTAAAGTAGATACAGCACCAGAGTTTTCTTTGATTACCATTTAACTTAATTGTAAATATTTTTCATGTAAATAGTAAATCATGTAACAGCAGTATAAAACCTATTATACCATAGTTTCTGAATATATGGCAACCTGGCTTCATATTTTGATTACTTCACTGAGAAACATCAAGTTGTATTATTGCTAGAACTATATAATTTGAGGTACACCCATTTGGAAAAGCTTTATACCAAAACTAAATAAATTATTTGATTCAATCTTTGAGTATGTGTTGTAGCTTCGTTGCTTGCACGCTTTGATCAGTTTTGGAGTAATTTAGAGTTGCATGAATTGATTCATTGTCTGTCAAAATAACTTATAGTCAAGATTTAAATGTTAAAAACCAAGCCTTGTTTCCTTTCATTCATAGTATGTGTTAGAAGATTACTTTTTAACATTTTATCTGAATTATGATAAATGACAAAATAAGCACATATGGAAATGTTACCTTTAAATATCAGAGCTATTTGTATGACGTGAATGATTCTTTGAGCGTTTGTAATCCCATGTCAATAATAATTTTGTTGAATGCTTTTCTGATATTTTTTTATCTATCTTTACATTTTGCTGCGTTTCTCCATTTTCATCATAGCCAGGCTGTTTTCATAATTATTGACCATTACTTGTTACAAATCTCTACCAGTTCATTCTCCATTGATTCATACAACATATAAGTATCATGTAGGTGAATTCACTTTCCATATTACACTAAATTTAAATTTCAATTAAAAAAATCAAATTTTACTAAATAACATACAAATAATTCATTCAGATTTTGTCAATAGACTTTATAGACAATAGGTGCAGGTGTAGGCCATTCGGCCCTTCGAGCCAGTACCGCCATTTAATGTGATCATGGCTGATCATCCCCAATCAGCACCCCGTTCCTGCCTTCTCCCCATATCCCCTGACTCTGCTCAGATTCAGATTCAGATTCAATTTTAATTGTCATTGTCAGTGTACAGTACAGAGACAACGAAATGCTATGTTTAAGAGCCCTATCTAGCTTTAGAACTGATATAAATAAACACGTTTTGCAATAAAGACCAACACTTGAAGTCCATAATTGCCTTTTTTTATGTAGTAAATTAAGATTGTAAGGTTTTTATTCAGTGACCAAGTTTATTGAGTTAATACAAGCATTAATATTTGATGGTTATAAAATTGTGAAATAACTCAGGAAAATGTTTCATTAAAATAATTAAAAAACCATAATACAGTTTATGTTTACTTTTCAGTGTCTCTTGGAGAGGATAATTTACATGATTTCTAACACATCCTTGACATTAATTAAAGCCATTCAGGAAATATTGGTTCCAGCCTTGGATTTGGAGGGAGATCCGATTTTGTAGTTTGATGTTAAAATGCATGTTTTATGGTCTGGCTCATAGTTGAGTAATTATGTACATCCAATGAGAAGTTTTTTTCAAAACCAATGTGGGCCAGAGCAACATTACAGGGATGTGAATGCTAAACTCATCCTTATTCCTGTTGTTTAATGCTGCTTTGTATCTTGAGATATTTTCATTTTTTGAGTGCTTTATTGTAGATTATGACTTTACTTTTGTCTTGGTTTCAGAAACAACCTTTGTCTTTCCTGCAGTCTAACCCTTTGCCTGAATCAAGCAACAACAGCGGCAGTACTAACCCATTTGCTGACTCTTTTCAGACCCGCGTTAGACAGGTTGGATGATGCTTGCGTGTTCTTTTTGTTTTCAATCTAAAAAAATTTTTTGATTGGTGTGTTTGCTTTTATGTAATGACTCTTTAAAATTTTATTTATTAGCTTTTTTTTTAACTAAAAGCTAGCTTTTGTGTTTGGCTATGTATAACTGATATAACATCTTTTACCGGTTTTCTATCTTAATTCTGAACTTTGTATATTCTTTTAAAAATAACATTGGAAAAACTTCAAGCTTGTGAAGTCCAGTCCACTTCAATTTCGGAGGTTTTGTTTGGGGGCATTTCTAAACTGATGTGTTGGAAGTGTTGCATCTTCGCTAACAGTAATGATCCTGTGTAAAACGAGTTTGGACTGACTGAACTGGGCTCCTGGGGGAAATAAGTCCACAACTGAAAACATGTAACTGAAATATTGTTCAAACGGGATGAGTGGTGAGGGGGGTAGTGAGAAATGAAGGGAGAGGGGAGGAAGAGGAAGAGGAAGTTGTGGAGTTAGACAGATAGAGGTGGGGGTTTGGCAGGAGAGAGATGTAGATTATATGGAACTAAGATGATCATTATTGTTGTAATCTTACTCTTAAAAAAAACCATAATTTTAATATTATCAACTCTGGTTGAACATTTTCATACGAGGAATTGTTTCTCTTTATCTCCCATTATTTTGTTCATTTTAAACAGCTGATTAGATCACCAACTTCCCATAATTTTGGGAACCCAAAGAATGTTTATTGAGATTGATCTCATTATCTAAATGGTGATAACAATTTGATAAATCATGCTGAACCGCCCATCTACTTCCCATAGTTATGGGAATCCAAAGTAAGAATTCTATCCTTGTCCCGCCCCCTCCCCTGACATTAGTCTGAAGAAGGGTCTCGACCCGAAACGTCAGCCATTCCTTCTCTCCAGTGATGCTGCCTCACCCGCTGAGTTACTCCAGCATTTTGTGTCTATGGTTGATCTCATTACCTAAACAGTGATACAATTTGGTGAATCACGTTGATCTCTGTCAAGGCTAGTATTTTCTCTTCTGAAATTTGGTGCCCAAAAATTGGATCAGGCCTGAAGTTATAGAACTGAACACAATTCGTATCGATTCTAAACTTCATTAATATAGAGTAAGCATTCCATTGTCAAAATTTATTACTATTTGTTCCCATTTGTCAACTTTTAGTGATTTTTGTTCAGGGGCAGCTAATTCTTTCTTCATTGCTCGTAAACCTTTTCTATTAAAAAAATATTCTAATTTCTTGTCCCTTCATCAATTGGTGTTTCCGAAATTGAAATCTATTCGCAATAGTAATTTACTCTCTTTTAGCCTATCATTATCATTCACACGTTTCCATTCACACTTAATATTCTTTGAATTTAGTGTCATCTGCAAATGTGGATACACAACTCAATTCGTACATTCAGGATATCAATGTAAATAATGAAAAGTCAAAGCTCACTCTTTAATATTTGATCCACATGCCCATTACTCATAGTTCATAGTTGAGAAGATTGAGGTCATAGTACCTGACTTTCATTGCAAATTCTGTTCCCTACTGAGGACTTAAAATTGAAAACATTTTTTTTCTAAGAATAGCCTAAAAATGCAAGCCTTTTTACAGGCATGCGAACTTATTGCCTGACCTGCAGTTTCACAGTGCTATTTTTGTTGGGCTCATTATAGATATTCATTTTCTAACATTATCTATGCATTTTAATAGACCTGTAGGTTTTCAAAGGATGAGAATGCCATCTGTCAATTGCCCTATTTTATGATCAAAAATTAATTTTATGAAAATAAATTCAAGGTTAGCGAATCACCTTGGTGTATAATTCCTATTGATAGATCAATGAACTGCAGGATAAATTTAATATATTTTAAAAATTCAATGATAAACCACCAGTAACCATTTGATGAGTGTTGCCTTTTTATCAAACACCTGTTTGTTTTGTTGTCTTAGGTTTCTGCATATCAAGCTAGGACTTGTCCACGTCCTTTCCCAACTAACTCATTTGCAAATAATCCATTTAAGGTTTGTCTTACATTGCTGGGTTTTTAGATAGCTATTCTGTGCTTTCATTTACATGTGAATGTGATTGTTCAAGGTAATGTGGAGAATTGAAATAAACTGGGTAAGAATTGTGGTGCTTTGTGTGGGAAAATGTCAGTATTTACACGATTAAGACATTACAAATATTCAGATTCCTACTTCAATTTTGGAAGCTTGGTTACGGTTCCATGGATAGGAAAGGTTTAGAAGGATATGGGCCAAATGTAGACAGGTGGGACTAGTGTAGATGGGGCATCTTGTTTGGCGTGGGTACGTTGGCCTGTAGAACTTGTTTCCATGCTGTATGTCTCTATGACCCTAGAATTATTTTCTGTTGTATTATGATAGCAATGAGTGAAACATCATAGTTTGTTTCTCACCCACTGGGTTGACAATTTGGTAGAGTGGCTAGCTGAGCCACACCTTGCAAGAAGTGTCATGTATTTGCTACCTGGCTAGTTCTGATCTTTGCTGGAAAGCAAGCAAGTTGCAATTTTATAAATCTTTAAGAATGAAAACATTGAGTAGATCACTTCTTGATTTACTACTCTGAGATTCAGTAGACATGTGTGAAAGAAGCAATCACCATACTTATTAGTTAGTGATTGGATTCAGTTTAGCAGTGGTGTCTCCCACAGGCCAATGACCTATGAACATTCACTGTTTTGGCACCAAAAATAATAACCACTGACGTCATGGCCCGATAATTGTTAATACCGAAGAGAGGAAATTGGAGGAACATGCTGATAAATATCTTTAAGGCTTTCTCCTGATAGTCCGTTTAAAAAAAATTCTTAAGTATATGGTACGTGTACCACAATGAGTTTTTAAATATTTAATCTCAATTTTGGAATTTGTTCTCCTTAAAACAAACCACCAGTAGTTTTGGTCCAACTATTAGATGATTACAGTAAGAACAAAAATGGTTGTATTTTCCAATAAGAATTATCAGATGACTGTGCCTGAGTGAATTTCAAATCAAGCTGCAATCATTCATCTATGATATGTCACACTGAGAAATAATTACAGAAATGACATTAAGGAGGCATAGTTAAAAATAGTTTTCTTTCCTTTTCGCAATAATTACTCTCTCCTGGTACGTTATTGCAAATTTTGTGGAAATGTTCCTGATACTAAGTAAAAATCTTTTAACAACCCCACCCATCCAATGTTTACTGCACCCTACCCAAGATAATTTATAATCATCTTGTAATATGTTTAAATAAGAAAGAGAAATGTGTAACCCATGTTGTAAAAAAACATTCAAATTTAATTGTACATAGTTTCATTGCCACAAAGATTTCAGTTTGGCCACCTAGAGAACAATTTGATTACTGGCAGCCAGGCATGAGATTCCTGCCAGAATTGGTTTTAAAGAGGAATAGCACCAGAAAGGACTTTTTAACCAAGTTTTTTTGCACATCTACACTAATCTTATTTGTCTGCATCAGGACTGTATCCTTCTATAACTTGCCGATTTAAGTGAATAACTGCCCTAAAGTGTAGAAATTGTATCTGATTCCACCATGCCCTCTGTGAGCCACCCTGCAGATCCACTTAGAAACTGCTTCCTCTAGCCCCCATTGACCAAAGAAAAAGATTTTGACTATCCCTCCCGTCTACGCCTCTTATAATTTAATATACTTTAATCAGGTCCCCCTTCAACTTTTCTTTTGCAAGGAAAACAAGCTCATTCATTCTCTGCCCATTACTAAAGCCTCCAATCCAGGCACCTTCCTGATGGATATCCTAAACTAACTCTCCATCACAATCTCATCCTCTTTGTAGGATATGTCGAACAATCCTTGTTCAAGGCGTACCGTGGCCCTATCCCCGAACTCTACCTCCGCTACATTGACGACTGCATTGATGCTACCTCCTGCACCCAATGCACAACTCACTGACTTCATCCATTTCACCACTAACTTCCATCCGGCACTCAAATTCACCTGGACCATTTCCATCTACTACAAACCCACTGACTACCATGGCTATCTGGACTACACATCTTGCCACCCTGCTTCCTGTAAGGACTCTATCCCCTACTCCCAATTCATCCGTCTACACTGCATCTGCACCCAGGATGAGGTGTTCCAAACCAGGGCATCAGAGATGTCCTCATTCTTTAGGGAACGGGGGTTCCCCTCTACTACTATAGATGAGGCTCTCACCAGGGTCTCCTCAATATCCCGTAGCTCGGCTCTCACTCCCCATCCCCCTACTCTTAACAAGGACAGAGTCCCCCTTGTCCTCACCTTCCACCCTACCAACCATCGCATACAACATTTAATCCTCTGGCATTTTCGCCATCTCCAACAGGATTCCACCTGGCCACATCTTCCCATCTCCTCCCCTTTGTGCTTTCAGCAGAGACCGTTCCCTCCGTAACTCCCTGGTCAATTCGTCCCTTCCCACACAAACCGCCCCTCCCCTGGTACTTTCCCTTGCAACCGCAGGAAATGCTACACTTGTCGCTTTACCTCCCCCCTCTACTCCATCCAAGGACCCAAACAGTCTTTCCAGGTGAGGTAGACGTTCACCTGCACCTCCTCCAACCTCATCTATTGCATGCGTTGTTCCAGGTGTCAACTGCTCTACATTGGTGAGACCAAGCGCAGGCTTGGCGATCGCTTTGCCCAACCGCTCCGCTCAGTTCTCAATAACCAACCTGATCTCCTGGTGACTCAGCACCAACTCCCCCTCCAATTCCGAATCCGACCTTTCTGTCCTGGGCCTCCTCCATGGCCACAGTGAGTCCCGCCGCAAATTGGTGGAACAGCACCTCATATATCGCTTGGGTAGTTTACACCCCAGCGGTATGAACATTGACCTCCAATTTCAGGTAGTCCTTGCTCTCTCCTTCCTTCCCCTCCTTCCCAGCTCTCCCACAGCCGACTGTCTCTGCCTCTTCCTTCTTTTTCTAGTCCCCCCTGACATCAGTCTGAAGAAGGGTCTCGAAACGTCACCTATTCCTTCACTCCATAGATGCTGCCTCACCAACTGAGTTTCTCCAGTTTTTTTGTCTACCTTCCTTTAGTGTGGTGACCAGAGCTGTACACAACATCCAAGTGTGGCCTAACCAGTATTTGTAATGTTGCAAAATAATGTCCCAACTCTGATGTTCTATGCTCCAACATGAGTAAAGGCAAACGTGTCATCTGCCCTTTCACCTTCTTACGTACCAATGTTGTCACTTTCAAGGGATCTTGTTTTGATCCTGTGCTTTTCTTGGTTGAATAATAAGCAATGCATGCGCACTATGGGAAGTGGATATATGTTTGAAATCCAGAAAAGCATTTGAGGATGTGGTAAGGCAGATGAATATTAAGTCCTGGTGATCACGATTGGTCAAAGCTACAATGTTGCACAGAGTAGAATATGAGGTTGATGGAATATGAAAATCAGCTGTGATTTTAAACAGGTTTTTAAACAGTCACTGAATACCATGCAACATTGCATTCCTGAACCAGGAGCCTGACACCTCATGTTGATATTGACAGCTGGGCCTTCTTACTGATTCATTAATGCATGCTTTAAATGCTTCTGTGGAAAATCACCCTGGCTTGTGAATCTTTAAAATTCTGTACACCAAGGGGCGGTGGCTGTTTTGTCACTGCGTATTTCCAAGGCTAAGATCAATTCATTTTTACAATCTGGGAAAATAAATGGATATAGGAGACACAGGGACCTGTAGATGCTGGAATCTTAAGGAAAACATGCGTTGGAGTAACTCATTGGGTCAGGCAGAAGCTGTGGAAGTCATGGGCGAAGCAGGTTTAGCGGGTCACGTGGTTTACTGTAGCTCTTGTTTCATTATGTTCCTATATGGAACGTCATACAACAGATAGTCTGGATGATACAGTTGTGATGACAGTCATTTTTTCCAGAAGTGCATTTCAGGTATAAATACATTTGAAGTAACATATATATTGTACTCCCATCATCTCCAATCCATTAGTGAAAATATTCGTAGTCCATGTCTCTGTTGTGTTTTTTTAAATAGTTTTACATTGTTTGTTATAATGTAATGTAGATATTGAATAATCAGTTGATTATGATTAGAAACTAAAAGCTACAAGATATAAATGTACTTATCTGAAAGTAGACCTAAGATGAAAAAAGCTTGATATTATTAGATGTTTGCTTTGTGCTTCATTGTGTTGTGTATGTTTAACATGCAGGTATCCAATCAATCAGATATAGAGACTGAAATAACATCAGCACTCACTGGTTCACATTGGTCACCGCCTGTATTAGTTGAAAGCGAGGAGGAGACCAGCAGTATTGTGCCATTACCAGGGAATAATGTCGTAAAGTCAGAAGATGAATTAGAGGAAGAAGATGAATTTGGATACAGCTGGAGTATGTAACATCTGATAAAATCATTGCTTATCAATTAAAATGTATCCATTATGTCGATCCTTATACACCATATCAATACTAATTTAAAAATAGAGGGTGGTGTCCTTAATGCAGGTCCTTGCAGTGCAATTATTCCTTTCACTCAATGTTATGGGGGGGCAGATTCTGAAAATAAACAAACTTGATATCAGTCATGGACTGTCAATCAGAAACTTCAGTGAGTTAGTAAGGATCACTCATCATTCTGAGGATGAGAATGGAAACTGCAGCATGTTTCTGGATGCCACTATGCAGGCAGCCGATGCATTAATCGTCCAATCTCCTCAGAGGAAGAGTTTTCTCCCTAATTTAACATGGCTCCTTGGTAACATCTTATTTACATTCTAGCTGAGAATGCAAAAATGTAAATCTTCAAATTTGTTAAATAGTGTTGAGGGAGTACTTTGCATTGCAAATGTTTTATCTTGCTACGATTGGAAATATTGTAACTTAAAATGTGCTATGTCATAAGGAATAGGAGTAGAATTAGGCCATATGGCTCATCAAGTGCACTCCGCCATTCAATCATGGCTGATCTAGCTCTCCCTTCTAATCTCATTCTCCTGCCTTCACCCCATAACCTTTGACACATGCAAATCAAGAATCTACAGTGGCTTGCAAAAGTTTTCATACCCCTTGAACTTTTCCACATTTTGTCACGTTACAACCACAAATGTAAATGTATTTTATTGGGATTTTATGTGATAGACCAACACAAAGTGGTGCATAATTGTGAAGTGGAAGGAAAATGATACATGGTTTTCAAATGTTTTTACAAATAAAAAACTGAAAAGTGTGGTGTGCAAAAGGATTCAGCCCCCCTGAGTCAATACTTACAGCTGCAAGTCTTTTGGGGTATGTCTCTACCAGCTTTGCACATCTAGAGACTGAAATTTTTGCCCATTCTTCTTTGCAAAATAGCTCAAGCTCAGTCAGATTGGATGGAGAGCGTCTGTGAACAGCAATTCTCAAGTCTTGCTAGAGATTCTCAATTGGATTTAGGTCTGGACTTTGACTGGGCCATTCTAACACATGAATATGCTTTGATCTAAACCATTCCATTGTAGCTCTGGCTGTATGTTTAGGGTCGTTGTCCTGCTGGAAGGTGAACCTCCGCCTCAAGTCTTTTGTAGACTCTAACAGGTTTTCTTCCAAGATTGCCTGGTAGTTGGCTCCATCCATCTTCCCATCAACTCTGACCAGCTTCCCTGTCCCTGCTGAAGAAAAGCATCCCCACAGCATGATGCTGTCACCACCATGTTTCACAGTGGGGATGGTGTGTTCAGGGTGATTTGCAGTGTTAGTTTTCCTCCACACATAGCGTTTTGCATTTAGGCCAAAAACCTCAATTTTGGTCTCATCTGACCAGAGCACCTTCCTCCTCATGTTTGCTGCGTCCCCCACATGGCTTGGGGCAAACTGCAAACGGGACTTCTTATGGCTTTTTTTCAACAATGGCTTTCTTCTTGCCACTCTTCCATAAAGGCCGATTTGTGGAGTGCACGACTAATAGTTATCCTGTGGACACATTCTCCCACCTGAGCTGTGGATCTCTGCAGCTCCTCCAGAGTTACCACTTGGTTGCTTCTCTGATCAATGCTCTCCTTGTCAGTTTAGGTGGACGGCCATGTCTTGGTAGGTTTGCAGTTGTGCCATACTCTTTCCATTTTCGGATGATGGATTGAACAGTGCTCCGTGAGATGTTCAAAGCTTGGGATATTTCTTTATAACCTAACCCTGCTTTAAACTTCTCCACAACTTTATTCCTGACCTGTCTGGTGTGTTCCTTGGGCTTCATGATACTGTTTGTTCACTAATGTTCTCTAACAAACCTCTGAGGCCTTCATAGAACAGCTGTATTTATACTGAGATTAGATTACTCACAAGTGGACTCTATTTACTAATTAGGTGACTTCTGAAGGCAATTGGTTGCACTGGATTTTATTTAGGGGTATCAGAGTAAAGGGGGCTGAATACTTTTGCATGCCACACTTTTCAGTTTTTTAATTTGTAAAAAAATTTGAAAACCATGTATCATTTTCCTTCCACTTCACAATTATGCGCCACTTTGTGTTGGTTTATTACATAAAATCCCAATAAAATACATTTACGTTTGTGGTTATAATGTGACAAAATGTGGAAAAGTTCAAGGGGTATGAATACTTTTGCAAGCCACTGTATCTATCTCTGCCTTAAAAATATCCACTGACGGCCTCCACGGCCATCTGTCGCAAAGAATTCCACAGATTCACCACCCACTGACTAAATAAATTTCTCCTCATCTTCTTCCTCAAAGAATGTCCTTTAATTCTGAGGCTTTTACCTCTAGTCCTAGACTCTCCCACTATTGGAAACATCCTCTCCACATCCATTCTATCTAATATTTTTACTATTATTTGATTTGTGTTGCTGTAAATGTGAAGCATCCTATTTTTACATTGGGTAGAATTGCAAAGCACCAGTAGGTGGAGGTGATGAGCAGAATGGTTTTCACATTATTATTAAAAACATATTACCATCCAAATGACAACATTCTTACCTACCCTACTCACGATAGCCAGTTGATTATCTGCAAACTTAGTCGCAATGTGTTCAGCTACTAAATCCATAAAGAAACTCAAAAATTACCACTGATCGATGTTTGATCATATACCTTAATATGGCTCGTGTCGATTTTTGATTATTCCTTCAGAATTCTGGGAAGATCAAAGAAATATGCTTCCAGCTTGCACGAGCAATACATGTGCCTGCCCTTTCAGATTTTGACAGGCACCATGGTTCAAGCTAAAAAGCATGTTAACTTATGGTGTAGATTTGTGAGATGTTGAAACTCATATTTTTAATGCAGTGGGTTGTGTGGAAATATAATTGGTGTAAGAATTGGTGTAAGAACAAAGCGAAGAGCAGTAAATGTTGGTAAATATCTTTCTTAAATTTTATTCCACGCAATCAGGGAAGATCAAACAACGCTATGGAAGCTTGATGGGTGAGCTGCATATGATTGAACTGGAAAAGGGGAAGAGTGGACTGAGCCTCAGCCTCGCTGGGAACAAAGACCGATCCAGAATGAGTGTTTTTGTAGTTGGCATTGATGCAAATGGAGCTGCTGGCAAAGATGGCAGGTTACAGATTGCAGATGAATTACTGGAGGTAAGTATTTTTTTGCATATATTTCACATAACACTAATGTAACAAACAGGTGGACCAGCCATTCATATTCATTTAAATATCAATGTTCAAATAGTTCTTAGGTGATTTGTTTTTATTTGATGGTATTTCAAAGAAACCAAACCAAGGGTGGGGAGAGAGAGGGGGGAGTTGGGTGATTTTGAAAGGGGAGAGGGGGGAAGGGGCAGGGGGGGGAGGAAGAGGGGAAAGGGGGGGGTGGGGGGGAGGGGGGGGGGGTAAAACAAAGGGAAGAGCAGTAAATTGGGGTAAATATCTTTCTTAAATTTTATTCCACGGAAGGGGTGGACGGGGGGTGGACTGAGGGGGGCCTCGTGGGGGAGAATAGGCGGAGAGGCATGGGGGAAGGAGCTGGGGCAGGGCAGGTACAGATGTGGTTACTGGAGAGAGAGGGGGGAGTTGGGTGGAAGGTGGGGAGGGGAGGGGTTCAAAGGTTCTTAGGGGTGATGGGGGAAACCAAACCAAGTGGGAGGGGGGGGAGTTGGGTGAGAGGGAGAGGAGGGGGGAAGGGGGGGAGTGGACGGGGGGGAGGGGGGGAGGGTGGACGGGGGGGGGCAGAGGGGGAGTGGGGGAGAATAGGCGGAGAGTGGGGGAAGGACGGGGAGGGAAGTGGATGTGGTGGGGGAGAGGGGTGAGGTGGCGGGATGGCAGAGCGGGGACGGGGGAGAGAGGAGGGGGGGAGGGGTGAGGTGCGGGGAGCTGCGCTGCGGACGACCGGCGAGTGCGAGTATTCACACAATCAGGGACTGCCTATGTTGACAGTTTGCAGGCAGGCGATCGTCGAGTTGATGTATCGCCAACTTTAACAAAGGAGCGTTCGACCTCCTGCGGCGACCAGTGTTCGCGGAGAGCCTCTCCCCGTGAACACCGCGTGTTCCCTCTCCGGGGACACGCAGGTGTGGGCCCGGAGGAGGGGCGGGTGGTCGACCCTGATGTGGCTTTGGCTGCCCTTTGCCTGAACCCGCTGGTGGCCATCTTGGCCGGGCTCAGGAGCAGACGGATGGAGAGATCACCCATCCCTCCCCCCTCTGTACCGGGTGCCCAGGTGTCGGGAGTGTGGGGCTGGAAGTGGCCGGGGCTTGGGGAGCGACCCCTTCGGATGGTTGAGCAGGGGCTGCGGCCTCCACACTGCATGTGCAGGTGGGGCGCGGTCTATTCCTTGCTGCGGAGGAGGTGGCTGGCGAGTCTGTGAGCCGGCTCAGGTGTCTGTTGCATGCCACAGCCGTGTGCGGCACTCTCCACCCCGTCAGGTGGTGGCGCAGTCCGAAATAAGAAAAAAAAATGTTTAAAATGCGAGTGGACTATGAGTCGGGAGACGACAAATCCTCCATCCCCAAATCGTTAAAAATGTAAATTTTTTCTCAAAATATCCTCAAAGGTATAACCTTAAAAATCCGCCATGGTAGAAAATTCTTAATATTTCCCCACCTTCTAGGAGAAGATACTCCTTTTCAAATTTCACTTTTATGATTTCAACTAATGTCAGCACTTAAAAAAGCAAACTCTTTTCCATGCTGTTAATTCTGGATAAAAAGACATTCTGTATTGAAAACGTTGTTAAAATAATTAAAACACTAAACTTTAGTGTCACTGCATATGAATTTTTTGCACTTAAAAAATATCAAATTTTGCATGCAAAAATAGTGATCTTATGATATGCTATTCTTACAGATTAATGGGCAGTTACTGTATGGACGTAGTCATCAAAATGCTTCTTCAATAATCAAAAGTGCACCCTCAAAAGTGAAAATTATTTTTATCAGGTATGCTTAATCTTTCAGATTTATGTTTACATTGTATATAAGGAATGTTAGGTTTTTAATTGACATAAAATGCATGCAGACACACAATTATGAATATAATGTTATGTTGTCACATTGCTCATCATTTAATAGCATGTGAATTGGGATATTGCATCAAAACATAGAAACATAGAAATTAGGTGCAGGAGTAGGCCATTCGGCCCTTCGAGCCTGTACCGCCATTCAATATGATCATGGCTGATCATCCAACTCAGTATCCCGTACCTGCCTTCTCTCCATACCCCCTAATCCCCTTAGCCACAAGGGCCACATCTAACTCCCTCTTAAATATAGCCAATGAACTGGCCTCAACTACCCTCTGTGGCAGAGAGTTCCAGAGATTCACCACTCTCTGTGTGAAAAAAGTTCTTCTCATCTCGATTTTAAAGGATTTCCCCCTTATCCTTAAGCTGTGACCCCTTGTCCTGCACTTCCCTAACACCGGGAACAATCTTCCTGCATCTAGCCTGTCCAACCCCTTAAGAATTTTGTAAGTTTCTATAAGATCCCCTCTCAATCTCCTAAATTCTAGAGAGTATAAACCAAGTCTATCCAGTCTTTCTTCATAAGACAGTCCCGACATCCCAGGAATCAGTCTGGTGAACCGTCTCTGCACTCCCTCTATGGCAATAATGTCCTTCCTCAGATTTGGAGACCAAAACTGTACACAATACTCCAGGTGTGGTCTCACCAAAGACCCTGTACAACCTTAAAACCTTTGTTTTAAGATGGTCTTGCTGCAAATAGTATATTTGTGCAACATTTGGATCAAGTATGTAAAACTTTGGTACATGGGGTATTCTGAGGATCAAAATACTATACACATTTGCCATGAATTGTGCCAGATATCGATCTGCTGAAGCCTAGTCCAATTGTCTAACAAAATTATACACAACAGCCAAAACATCACATTAATCAATATAGAACTTTGATATGAAATCGACTCTGCTATTTTAGAATTCCAAACACCATCCTATTCCCTATATTTGCATAGCAGTAAAGGCATTAAGTATAATAATGAACCCCCCCTTCACTGACGGTATCTCTCATTGCCTGCTTACAAGTTGGTTGCTGGGTTTTTTTTTGATGTAATTCGGTAACTGATAAAAAGGTTAGCCCAAAATACTGTGTCAGGTGCTGAAGCTCTTTTTAGTTGATGGGCTCGATTAAATGTCTTATCTCAAATAAAGCATTAATGTTTGCACGGTGTGCCCTAACTGTGATTGACAACCAGAATTTCTGAGCTGAGGTTTCTGGAGTGGGACTTAAAGCCACAACTTTCCACTTCACAGCTGAGCAACACGACTGAACTATAATTATGTACACAGTGCCCTCCATAATATTTGGTACAAAGACCCATCATTTATTTATTTGGCTCTGTACTCCACAATTTGAGATTTGTAATAGAAAAAAAATCACATGTGGTTAAAGTGCACCTTGTCATATATTAATAAAGGCCAATTTTATACATTTTGGTTTCACCATGTAAAAATTACAGCAGTGTTTATACATAGTCCCCCCCATTTCAGGCACCATAATGTTTGGGGCACAGCGATGTCATGTAAATGAAAATAGTCGTTTTTGGTATTTTGTTGCATTTCCTTTGCATGACTGCTGGAAGTCTGCGATTCATGGACATCACCAGTTGCTGGGTGCCCTCTCTGTGATGCTCTGCCAGGCCTGTATTACAGCCATCTTTAGCTTATGCTTGTGTTGGGGTATAGTCCCCTTCAGTTTTCTCTCCAGCATATAAAAAACATGCTCAATTGGGTTCAGATCAGGTGATTGACTTGGGCACTCAAGAATTGACCATTTTTTAGCTTTGAAAAACTCCTTTGTTGCTTTAGCAGTATGTTTGGGATCATTGTCTTGGTAGAATGAACTGCCGGCCAATGAGTTTTGAGGCATTTGTTTGAACTTGAGCAGATTGGATGTGTCTATACACATCAGAATTCATTATGCTACTACCATCAGCAGTTGTATCATCAATGAAGATAAGTGAGCCCGTACCTTCAGCAGCCATACATGCCCAAGGCACAACCCCCCTCCCCCTCCCCCCACCACCACCATGTTCCACAGATGAGGTGGTATGTTTTGGATCTTGGGCAGTTCCTTCTCTCCTCCATACTTTGTTCTTGCCATCACTCTGATATAAGTTAATCTTTGTCTCGTCTGTCCACAAGACCTTTTTTCCAGAACTGTGGTTGCTCTTTTAAGTACTTCTTGGCAAACTGTAACCCGGCCATCCTATTTTTGCAGGTAACCAGTGGTTTGCATCTTGCAGTGTAGCCTCTGTATTTCAGTACATGAAGTCTGCTGAGGACAGTGGTCATTGACAAATCCACACCTGACTCCTGAAGAGTGTTTCTGATCTGTCGGACAAGTGTTTCGGGATTTTTCTTTATTATAGAGGGAATTCTTCTGTAATCAGATGTGGAGGTCTTCCTTGGCCTGTCAGTCCCTATGCGACTCACCAGTGCTCTCTTTCTTCTTAATGATGTTCCAAACAGTTGATTTTGGTAAGCTTAAGGTTTTGTCTCCAAAGAGCCTGTCCCATTTAGGCGATTTTTTTGGCGACTACAGGCGACTAGGCTGTCGCCACATGGTTGCGGGGAGGCACCTGTATGGTCGTGAGTTGTCTCTTCAAGTCATAGCAACTTTTTTCTCGTTGCCGATAGATTTTGAAATGTTCAAAACTTTTCGGCGACTGTGGACTTGACGTAGCTTGTCTTCTCCTGTCGTAGGTTGTCGCCAGGATGACGCAGGTTGCCGCCAGGTGACGTAAGTTGTCGCCGGGTGATGACTTTGGTGAATTCCATTGGCGACTACCTACGTCAACCGGCGACTGAATTGTCTTCAGTTGTCGCCGACAGGGTTGTAGCTTGTCGCGGGTGGACATAGGTTGACTTCGGTTGTCGTAGGTTGGCGCCTGTGTGGTCGTAGGTGGACGCCCTAATGGGTCGCCGGTTGTCCGTAGCTTGCCGTAGCTTGACGTCGACTAGGTGGTAGGTTGTCGTAGACATTGTCGTAGGGGATGTTCAGTCATGTTTTTTCGGCGACCTATTGCGACTGTCGCCGAAAAAATCGCCTGTGGGACAGGCCTTTAACAGTTTTATTCTTGTTTCGCAGTCTCATAATGGCTTCTTTGGTCCTCATGTTGATAAACAGCAATAAAAGTTTCCAAAGGTGATGGAAAGACTGGAGGAAAGACGAGGTGCTGAGAGCTCTCTTATACCTGCATTAAGGAGGCAATTAAATACACCTGAGCAATTACAAACGCCTGTGAAGCCATGTGTCCCAAACATTATGGTGCCCTGAAATAGGGGAACGATGTATAAACACAGTTGTAATTTCTACATGGTGAAACCAAAATGTATAAAAATTGACTTTATTAAAATCTGACTATGTGCACTTTAACCACGTGATATTTTATATTACAAATCTGAAACTGTGGTATATAGAGGCAAATAAATTAAATGATGGATCTTTGTCGCAAACATTATGTAGGGCACTGTAAATAACACGATAGAATGTTTCTCTTTCTGTAGAGATATTTAAGATTATAGCTCATGGCATCAAAGCACTTTACCCCTGGCTGTGCCTGTACTTTCTGCAAAAGATAATTTTCCTGAATATATGTAATGTATGCTGTAACCTAAAACGTCGCACTCCCCAAATCTAATTTGAAAAGATTACACAAAACATTATCTTTAAAAGCAACAGGGGCAGGTTAATAACTTAAAGTAATATGAATTTAACTCTCAGGAATTTTATTTCTCTTATAGAAGCACAGAAGCAGTCAATCAAATGGCAGTCAGTCCTGTAAAATCATCTGATTTGACATCAACTTCAGGAACCCAGCAGGAGGTAGATATATTAAGTGAAATGCACCATTACTGCAATTCTAGCAATCTGTGTGAAAAGGAGTGAAATTGTGAGCATCAAAAAACAGTTTTTCAGTTCTCTGATGGATTAATAATGTTATTGTGCATGTATGTAAAACCACTGTGTGCAGTGGTTAAAACGTGCCATGTAGTATTTGGAGTAATATCACTGCGAAGGTCTGTCATAGAATTATGCAGCACAGAAACAAGGCCTTCAATCTTCTATGTCCACTCCAAATATCACGTTACCCATCTCTACTGATCCTAATTACCAGCGTTTGGTCCTTAGTCTTATATGTCTTTTTGATTCAAATGCTTATCTAGATACTATTTTTAATGTTGTGAACATACCTGCCTCCACCACTCTTTCAGGCAGTATGTTTCAGATGGCATCCATCTATGGGTAAATAAAATCTTTCCCTCTGGTTCTAGAATATTTTTTAACGTGGAAAGGTTCTTCATTATCCACCCTAACTATGCCCTTTAAAATATTGTCTATCCGCTCAAAAAAAACAGCCTATTCAATCTCCTCAGATCTGAAATCTGCCACCCCAAGCAACATCCCCGCAAGTCTCCTCTGCATCTTGCAATGTAATCATAAACTCCATATGTTGTGACCAGAATTGCACATAATACTCCTGTGTGCCTAATTAGAGTTTTATAAAGTTTTTCCAACACCTCCATATCCTTTCTGAATCTCACAGCCTCCATCGCAGGAAATAGACTATTGACTGACGTCTATTACAAACCCACTGACTCCCACAGCTATCTCGAGTACACTTCTTACCATCCTACTTCCTGCAAAGACTCTATCCCCTACTCCCAATTCCTCCGCCTCCGCCGCATTTGCCCCCAAGATGAGGTGTTCCATACCAGATGTCACATCCGAGATGTCCTCATTCTTTAGGGAACGGGGACTCCCCTCTCCCATCATAGATAAGGCCCTCACTCATTTCTCCACGGTACCTCGCAGCTCCGCCCTTGCTCCCCCTCCCCATAGTCGGAACAAAGACAGTGTCCCCCTCGTCCTTGCCTTCCACCCCATCAGCTGTGGTATACAACACATATTCCTCCAAAATTTCCGTCACCTCCAACAGGATCCCACCACTAGCCACATTTTCCCATCTCCACCCCTTTCCGCCGTCCGCGGAGACCGTTCCTTCCGCAACTCCCTGGTTAACATCCTTTCCCATCCAAACCGCCCCCTCCCCAGGTACCTTCCCCTGCAATCGCAGAAGATGCAATAACTGGTGCTATACCTCCTCCCTCGACTCTGTCCAGGGACTCCAACAGTCCTTTCAGGTTAGGCAGAGGTTCACTTGCACCTTCTCCAACCTCATCTACTGTATCCATTGTTCAAGATGAGAACTCTTATACATCGGCGAGACCAAACGTAGACAGGGTGAATGTTTCGCGGAACACCTGCACTCAGCTCGCCTGAACGTACCTGATCTCCTGGTTGCCAGACACTTTCATTCCCCTTCCCATTCCTACACCGACCTTTCTGTCCTAGGTCTCCTCCATTGTCAGAGTGAGGCTAAACACAAATTGGATGAACAGCAACCCATATTTTGCTTGGGCAGCTTACAGCCCAGTGCTATAAATAATGATTTGTCTCATTTCAGGTAGCCCTGGCATTCCCTCTCTCTCTCTATCCCTTCCCCACACAAGTCGTACTAGCTTCTAGTTTTCACCCTACAAACAGCTAATCAATGGCCCGTTTCCTTTATCATCTTTACTTTTTTGCAGATATTTTATTCATTGTTCTTTATCTCTCCACATCATCATCTATATCTCTCGTTTCCCTTATCTCTAACCAGTCTGAAGAAATGTCATCCATTCCTTCTCTCTAGAGATGCTGCCTGGCCCGCTGAGCTTTTTGTGTCTACAGCGGAATATAAACCAGCTACAAAAATGGGGGGAATAATGGAAGACAACATTTAATCCAAGCATTTGAAATGTTGCACTTTAGGAGACAAATGCAAGGGGAATATATACAATCAATGGCATGATTTTTAACAGCATTGATGTACAGAGTGATCTTGGAGACCAAGTCCTTGACTCCCTGAAAATGGCAACACATGTAGATGGAGTGGTAAAGATATCATCATGGTATGTTTGCTTCATAGGTCGGGGCATTGAGTATAAGAGTCAGGAAATCATGATGCAACTCTATAGACTTTGGTTAGGCCGCATTTGGAGTATTTTGTGCAGTTCTGGACACCCCATTACAGGAAGGATGTGGAGGTTTTGAAAAGGGTGAAGAGGAGGTTTACCTGAGTGATACCAGGATTAGAAGGTATTAACTACAAGGTTGGGCAAACTTTGATTGTTTTATCTGGAAAGCCAGGGGTTGCAAGACCTAATAGAAGTATATACAATTATGAGAGATGGAGATAGAATGGATAGTCAGAACCTTTTTCCCAAGATGGAAAAGCCTAATATTAGAGGACATTGCTTTAAGGCAAGAGGGGCAATGTTTAAAGGAGATGGGTGTGTAGCGGCAGAATTTTCATATCTTTCAGGTAATTAGCACCCTAGCCACTAATTGGAGGACAATGGATAAGGGGAATATCTTCGCATGCAAGCTGCCTCAGAGACCTTCAGAGCTTCTCCATTCATAAAGCTTCAGCACACAGTCTTTTGATGAATATTTTCTTTATTGTAGATAGAAAACAGTAAGATACATCCAAGGTTTTTCCGACTTGTTACGGCAATCTTCTTCGAACTCCAGCTCATTACTTCAGATATTAGAAAGCTCCTCGTGTCTCCGTAACAATTACATGCCATGACATGGTCGAAGGATTAACCTTC
The DNA here is from genome assembly GCF_028641065.1 of Leucoraja erinaceus. Classification (NCBI taxonomy): domain Eukaryota; kingdom Metazoa; phylum Chordata; class Chondrichthyes; order Rajiformes; family Rajidae; genus Leucoraja; species Leucoraja erinaceus. The sequence continues at coordinate 44,617,161 of NC_073379.1, forward strand.
TCCATCGTCTCTCCAAAACGAATCTAAAAACTAAACTTCTGCGCAAGCAGTTAAGCTGCAAACACGCCCAAAGACACGTCATAAATCCCACCCACATTATAACGGGCAGTCTAAAATTTAAAGGCACATGCCATCCACAATGACATGCAAAACAGGCCAAATGGCCACTACAGGGTGGGGCAAGTTTTTTTTTAAATAGAGTGGTGAGTACATGAAGCAGAGACAATCTTGGCATTTATAATCTTTTGGATAGACATGGACAAGCAGGGAATGGAGGGACATGGATTCTGTGCAGGCAGGTAAGTATTGGTCTTGGCATTATGTACTGCACAGTCTTTGTAGGCTGAAGAGCTTGTTCTTGTGCTGCACTTCTCTATATTTCTATGCCTTCTACATTCATATCCAAACCATTAATTTATATGACTTACAGTATGGGTTTGATTACCAATCCATGTGTTATACCACTGCTCACAGACTTCCAAACAGAGAAGCAGCCCTCTATAATCACCCTCTGTTTCATATTACAAATAAGCTTTGGAAGCAAGAGGCACCTTGCTTTGGATTAGTGGTATACATTTCGGTTGATTAAGAAAAAATTGGCATAATGGCACCAGGTGCAGTTTCTGGAGTTATTTAACCTGAAGATATTGCAGTTACCAGACACATAATGAAAGATCAGGTAAATGCAAAAAAAGAGAGAGAGTATGTTTTTGCCCATTAGAGGAGGTACAGTGTGCTCCATCATTTTTGGGACAAAGACCCTTCATTTATTTATTTGCCTCTGTGCTCCGTTCATCGTTCCCTCGATCTTGGCTAGTCTTCCAGTTCCTGCTGCTGAAAAACATCCCCCACAGCATGATGCTGCCACCACCATGCTTCACCGTAGATTGGCCAGGTGATGAGCGGTGCCTGGATTCCTCCAGACCTGACGCTTGGCATTCAGGCCAAAGTGTTCAATCTTTGCTTCATCAGACCAGAGAATCTTGTTTCTCATGATCTGAGAGTCCTTTAGGTGCCTTATGGCAAACTCCAAGTGGACTGTCATGTGCCTTTTACTGAGGAGTGACTTCCGTTTGGCCACTCTACCATCAAGGCCTGATTGGTGGAGTGCTGCAGATACAGTTGTCCTTCTGGAAGGTTCTCTCATCTCCACAGAGGAACTCTGGAGTTCTGTCAGTGTGACCTTCGGGTTCTCGATCACTTCCCTGACCAAGGCCCTTCTCCCCCGATTGCTCAGTTTGGCCGGGCAGCCAGCTCTATGTAGAGTCCTGGTGGTTCCAAAGTTCTTCCATTTAAGAATGACAGGACCTGCAATGCTGCAGAAATTGTTTTATACCCTTCCCCAGATCTGCATCTTGACACAATCCTGTCTCGGAGGTCTACGGACAATTCCTTTGTCTTCTTGGCTTGGTTTTTGCTCTGACATGCACTGTCAACTGTGAGACCTTATATAGACAGGCGTGTGCCTTTCCAAATCATGTCCAATCAATTTAATTTCCCACTGGTGAACTCCAATCAAGTTGCAGACACATCTCAAGGACAATCAATGGAAACAGGATGAACCTAAGCTCAATTTTGAGTGTCATAGCAAAGGGTCTGAATACTTATGTAAATGTGATATTTCAGTTATTTCTTTTTAATTACTTTTTGCAAACATTTCTATACACCTGTTTTTGCTTCTTCATTCTGGGGTATTGTGTGTGGATTGATGATAAAAAAAAGAATTGGTTTTATAATAGGCAGATTGGTTTTATAATAGGCAGACAAACACAGGACAGTATTAGAAGAACCTTGTATATAATACACCAGATTCAAAAGGAAAGAACGTGCGCTGTCCTGATAAGCCTTGATGCGGAAAAGGCTTTCGATAGGTTTAATTGGGAATTCTTATATCAAACACTAGAAAGATTTGGCTTTACTGAAAATTCAATTCAAGTTATTAAAGCAATTTACCAGCAACCTACTGCAAGAGTAAAGGTGAATGGGTCTTTAACTGAGAGATTTGTGTTAGGAAGAGGAACGAGACAGGGATGTTGTCTTAGCCCTACCCTGTTTGCTATATATATTGAACCATTGGCTCAAGCGATTCTTCAAGATAGGGAACTGAGGGGAGTAACTATTAGAGACAGAGAACATAAGATTGGCTTTTTGCAGATGACGTAATGATGTATCTCACGGAAGTAAACACCTCCTTTCCAAGGATGATGGGGATCATAGAGAAATTAAATTTTTATGCAGAATTTAATTGTGCTCCTCCAGAAGAAATCAAGCAAAAGTATAATATTAAATGGGATTCAAAATCAATCAAATACCTAGGGGTACATATAACAAAAAATATATCAATGTTGTATGGGGCCAATTATAATCACATCAACCAAAACAAGAAAGGATGTAGAAAGATGGTCCACCTACCCAACGGATTTTAGTAGTAAGATAAATGTGGTGAAAATGAATATTTTGCAAAGGCTATTGTACTTGTTTCAATCTCTGCCAATAGAGGTACCATTAAAACAATTCACGGAATGGGATAAATGAATATCTAGATTTATTTGAGGAGGAAAGAAGGCCAGAGTTTGATACACTACATTCCAGTTGCCAAAGGACAAAGGTGGAATGGCACTTCCAAATTTTAGGATATATTTCTGTACAGCCCAACTGCGACCACTAATTAATTGGTGTGAGGACAGCTATATAGCAATGTGGAAAGAGATTGAGACATATATCCCTGACTTCCACATCCAAACACTCTTGGGAGAAAAAGCACTTCCTGGACATATCAGGAGTATAATCGATTCAATAACGATATTTACTTTAGAAATCTGGTTCACTCTTACCAGCCAACTTAAACTGAATAAAGGACAAAACTTTTTAAGATGTATAGCTTTGGATAGTGAATTTAAACCAGGGATGTATGACTCAACATTTAAAGAGTGGATGAAAAAAGGAATGACTGCATTTTGTACTGTTACTGAAAATGGAGACCTAAGGAGTTTTCAAGATTTGAAGGATAGATTTGCACTTCGGAACCAAGGCTTGTTTAGATACCTCCAACTGAGAGATTATTACAATAAAAAAGTAAAAAGGGAGACACTAGAAGAAAATAATCCAGTGGTAGAAGTGATAGTTAATGCGTATCATCAAAAAACATCAAGGATTATTTCTAAACTTTACCATAGTTTCATGGAATGTCAAGCTAAAACTACATTTTATGTCAAATTTAAGTGGGAAAAGGAATTGAACATCACAATCTCAGAAGAAGAATGGCATCATATGTGTGTAACACTACAGACATCCACTAATTCACAAAAATGGAGAGAATTTAATTGGAAAACTGTGATTTGTTTCTTTATTACGCCTAACATAAAAAGCAAGCAAATTCTAAGGCAGCAAACATGCTGGAGGCAATGTGGCCAAACAGACACAAATCATGCACACATCTTCTGGAGTTGCCCAATAATAGAACTATTTTGGGACAGAGTGAATTCAGAATTAAAGGAGGTATTAGGATATATACCCTTCAAGAAGTTTTCCATTTTATGCCTGGGTAATATAGCTACCGTGGTGCTGAAGGAAGATCATCACAGCTGGCAGAAGGCCATTACAAGAAACTGGCTTGCAGTGGACACACCCAGACTTAGACAATGGTTAGACATAGTACAGGAAATATTTGTCATGGAGAAAATGACATATTCTCTAAGAGTGAAAGAAGACGAGTTTAACAGAAAATTGGAAAAATGGATTAGGTATAGAAATAAAGATATCAACACTGTATAATTTTATTGACAATAACGTAAGTTATTGGAAAATGTTTTAATAAGAAAATAGTTCTGTATACTGCATCATTAATTGTAAACTGAACCCCCGCTGCAGTGTTGTGCGTTTCACTGCATTGTTGTATGTTTCGTTGTTCTATTTGTGTTTTATTTGTGTATGCATAAAAGCAATAAAGACTAAAGTGAAAAAAAGAAAATCATTTAATCCATTTTAAAATAAGGCTGTATCGTAACAAAATGTGGACAAAGCGAAGGGGTTTGAATACTTTCTGAATGCACTGTGTAAACACAGCTGTAATTTCTATGTGGTGAAACCAAAATGTATAAAAATGGCCTTTATGAAATGTGACAATGCGCACTTTAACCACATGTGATTTTTTTTCCTATTACAAATCTCAAATTATGGAGTACAGAGGCAAATAAATAAATGATGGGTCTTTGTCCCAAACATTATGGAGGGCACTATACATATGTGCTTTGAGGCTGAACTTTTCAGTCTAAACGGGAATGATAGGATGATAAAGCATATAATGAACATTGCTTTCAGAATGCCTATAGCAATAATTGTTCAGAGTTATGTTTATTTTTAATTGCATTTTGAACAAGCTGGTTCTGGCACATAGTAATATTTAAAATATTAATAACAGAAATCATGAATTTAACTTGACTTTCCAGAAAAAAATAGTTAATCTCTCTTTCAGGGTGGAATATGTCCAACTTCATTTAAGAATACTCAGGATATTCTACTTACTAAGGTAAGTTTCTTTAAATTTGTAGTATCTTTGGGATTCATATCATTTTTCAGAGAAAGAAAATTGGAGAAACATTTTTGGATGTGTAGAAAATAGGGACACATTATAATATTATGAGAAAATAACAATGCCATTTGTGAATTTTAAAATACTATTTATGTCATTGGTCAAGAGTAGCTACTGTTAGATTGCTGCTGCAATAATTGACGGTTCAGATTTTGTATTATTTCCAAGTCATTGACATGAGGCATTATTTTGAAGTCTGTTTAAATTTGTTTCTTTTAAAACTTGGTGGCCCCATTCATGGATGTGGTCGGTTTTGTAAAAGGAGTATTAATCAGAAAACCCAAAGTCTGAGCAAAAGGGAGTTTTGACTTTGTGGCATGTTTCTCTTTCTCAAGCAAACTATCCATCTCAATGCCAGTTGTTGGGCTTAACGTCATTGAGTGCAATACCCGCAGTCTAGGAGCAAGTATGGAAGCTGAAGTTGAGATAGTACGAACCAAGGGGATGGGGGAAGGTGAATGTCAAAATTCTACAGGAGGACGTTGTGATTGACAATTCCTTGGTGAAAAATGGGCTTCAGAATGAAACAAAATAAAATGGGGTCAAAAGAATTCTGCTATTCCAGTCTTTGAACAATGGTGAAAATTCAGCTGACCTGGGCCTTTTCTGGCAGTTTCTCTATAAACCACGATATATGGTCTTCAAGGATTAAGCTTGGAAGCGGCTAAATATGGCATACAAAGCATCACGTGTCTGGTCTATGAATGGGAAGCAGGTTGGTTGTCATTCCCGCAGCCACCTGTTCCACACAGAAGTGAGGTTGGTCTTGAAATTTTGAAAACTGTTACGTCCACGCTGACCATTTTTCTTGAAACTGAAATGTCTCGCAATATATTCATGAAATGTTGATGTCCCTGATAATGCTGGCATTTGTTATCCATCCCTCATTGCCTCTAAAGATTCAGCCACATTACTGAGTGTAGACCAGACAGGGTCAGGGTGAGAGGCCACAGCTTGTGATTCACTGCTTCTAACAGTATGAAGACCATCTGTTCCTTGAGTTTGCTTGTGCTTATCAATGGCAAGCACTTTTAGAAAGAAAAGGACAGATTGAAAAGGAGTAATTTGAGAAATAACCATAATAAATTGGGTTTTCATTTCATTTCATTCCCCAGATGGAAATGTTGCTAGACTTTGCTAGAAGTCCTATTGTACCCATGAAAGTAACAACCATCTTTAATACTTCCACTAAATTAGGAGACAATTTTGTCTGGATGTATGAATAGTAAGCTAAGTATGTTCTTGCTTGTACAGGATCAAAGCGGACTCGGCATTGCAATTAGTGAAGAGAGTACAAATGATGGCGTGGTCATCAAGAATCTAACAGAAAATGGAACAGCATCAAAGGTAATTTGCAAGAAAGACTTTATAACCTTTCAGATAGTTATGAACTGAACTGAGTTTTCAATAGATTTATGATTTTAAAAAAATCCAAAGTAGCTCTGCCTTGAGATGGGGGTAGGGAGAAACGTTGGTTTTGAGGGTTCCAGCCAGAGGAATTATGAGCTGTAGAGCAGCCCTTACCCAACAAAATTTGACAAAAGTCGATAATGCGCATACATGCTATTGTCATTTCAGGGAAGAGAGCTTGTCATTGCAGGGAAGAGGTCTTTTGGTCAGGTGTTGGTGAATTGTGATGCGGAAAGAGAGAGACCCAGGGCAATTTTGCTGTGAGGGGCAGTGTGGGAGTGAATTGGCTAGATGATAGAAAATGAAGATTGTCAGGGGAATGAATGTGGAACATGAGCACAGCACCAATGTGGGTGGGTGGGAGCGATCATTAAGAATGAAAATGTAAATATCTTTAAAAGTTGGGTGTTTTGAACTGCATGGTGGCAGCACCAGCCGACATCTTTTGGAAAATGCTGAACAGGCCTTCAGTGTGTAAGGCCTCCTTCATTCACAGTGTTCATCTGTGGGATACAATTTTGTGCAAGTAACATTGCTCACTAGTGCCAATACACAATACACAATACAATTAATTTGTCATTTGAACCTCATAGAGGTTCAATTGAAATGTTGTTTCTGCAGTCATACACACAAGAAAAAAAAGACCCAAGACACAACACAATTTACACAGACATCCATCAAAGCGCATCTCCTCCTCGCTGTGATGGAAGGCAAAGAAACTTATCTCTCCCCTGCACTCCCCATTCCCCTCCCGATGTCGGAGTCAAAGCCCTCGGCGGGCGATGGCAATTGTCCCGCGGCCATTAACGCCGCGCCGGGCGATGCAAGGCCGCGCTCCGGGTCTTGTTGTTGGAGCCCCGGCGGGCGCTAGCAAAGTCCCGCAGCCGTTGAAGCCGCACCGGGCGATGTAAGGCCCCGCTCCAGTTACTCTTCCACCCCGCGACTCGGGCGGGAGAAGTCGTCGTTGCGGAAGCCCCGAAAAGCGGTCTCCCAGCAGGGACCCGCGGGCTCCCGGTGTCACCGTCCACCAGACCTGCAGTTGGAGCCTCCGAATCTTCGGGGTCAGGTCGCAGCAGCTCGCCACCACAGCTCCACCCGCTCCGAACTCGGCCAGCTCTACGATGGTGAGTAAGTCCGCAGCTCCGCGACTGGAGCCCCCGAGTCGTTCCTGCTGGAGGCCGCTCCACGTTGCAGACCCAACGACCACGGAGACCCGACAGAGAAAAGGTCGGGTTCTCCGTGCAGGGGAAAGATTTTTTAAATCACTGATATAAGTTAATCTTTGTCTCATCAGTCCACAAAACCTTTTTCCAGAACTGTGGTTGCTCTTTTAAGTACCTCGTGGCAAACTATAACCCGGCCATCCCATTTTTGCAGCTAACCAGTGGTTTGCATCTTGCAGTGTAGCCTCTGTATTTCTGTTCCTGAAGTCTTCTGCAGAAAGTGGTCATTGACAAATCTACACCTGACTCCTGAAGAGTGTTTTTGATCTGTAGCACAGGTATTTGGGGATTTTTCTTTATTACAGAGAGAATTCTTCTGTCATCAGCTGTGGAGGTCTTCCTTGGCCTGCCAGTTCCTTTGCGATTAGTAAGCTCACCAGTGCTCTCTTTCTTCTTAATGATGTTCAAAAAAGTTGATTCTGGTAAGCCTACGGTTTGGGTGATGTCTCTAACAGTTTTATTCTTGTTTCTCAGTCTCATAATGGCTTCTTTGACTTTTAATGGCACAACTTTGGTCCTCATGTTGATAAACGGCAATAAAAGTGTCCAAAGGTGATGGAAAGACTGGGGGAAAGACTGTGCTGAGAGCTCTCTTAAAGCTGCATTGAGGAGGCAATTAAATACATCTAAGCAATTACAAACACCTATGAATCCATGTGTCCTAAACATCCTTGAGTACCCTGGAATGGGGGGGATTATATATAAATAATTTCTACATGGTGAAACCAAAATGGATTAAAATGGCCTGTATTAAAATCTGACAATGTGCACTTTAACCACATGTGATTTTTTTTCTATTACAAATCTCAAATCTGTGGAGTACAGAGGCAAATAAATAAATGATGGGTCTTTGTCCCAAATATTATGGAGGGCACTGTGCCTGGTCCAAATGTTTGTTACACATTGTGATGGTACCTGCCTCAACTACTTTCTGCAGCAGCTTGTTCCATACACTCACCACTCTTTTGAGTAAAAACAAAGTTACCCCTCAGGTTCCCATTAAATCTTTGTAGAGTGCCTTTGTGATGGATTCTTCGAACAGCTTGTATTGGAGCCTGCCAGGGAGAAGGCAATTCTGGATTTAGTGTTATGTAATGAACCGGATTTGATAAAGGACCTCGAGGTTAATGAGCCATTAGGAGGCAGTGACCATAACATGGTCAGGTTTAATCTACTATTGGAGATAGAGAAGGGTAGATCGGAGGTGTCATTGTTGCAGTTGAATAAAGGGGACTATAGGGCCATGAGGGAGGAGCTGGCCAAAGTTGACTGGAAAGATACACTAGCAGGAATGACAGTGGAACAAAAATGGCAGGTGTTTCTTGGAATAATACAGAAGGTGCAGGATCAGTTCATTCCTAGGAGAAAGAAAGATTCCAAGGGCAGAAAGGGGCGACCATGGCTGACAAGGGACGTAAGGGACAGTATAAAAATTAAAGCGAAGAAGTACAACGTAGCAAAGATGAGCGGGAAGCAAGAGGATTGGGTAATATTTAAAGAACAACAGAAGATAACCGAAAAGACAATACGGGGAGAAAAGATGAGGTACGAAGGTAAGCTGGCAAAGAATATAAAGCAGGATAGTAAAAGCTTCTTTAGGTATGTGAAGAGGAAAACATTTAGTTAAGGACAAAGTTGGACCCTTGAAGACCGAAAAATGTGAATTTATTATGGGGAACAAGGAAATGGCAGATGAGTTGAACAGGTACTTTGGATCTGTTTTCATTAAGGAGGACACAAACAATCTTCCTGATATAGTAGCGGCCAGAGGTTCTGGGGTGACAGAGGAACTGAAGGAAATCACATTAGGCATGAAATGGTGTTGGGTAGACTGATGGGACTGAAGGCTGATAAATCCCCAGGGCCTGATGCTCTGTATCCCAGGGTACTTACGGAAGTGGCTCTAGAAATCGTAGATGCATTGCTGATCATTTTCCAATGTTCTATAGACTCAGGATCAGTTCCTGTGGATTGGAGGGTAGCTAATGTTATCCCACTTTTTAAGAAAGGCGGGAGAGAGAAAACAGGGAATTATAGGCCAGTTAGCCTGACATCGGTGGTGGGGAAGATGCTGGAGTCAATTATAAAATATGAAATAGCCGCACATTTGGATAGCAGGAACAGGATCAGTCCGAGTCAGCATGGATTTACGAAGGGGAAATCATGCTCGACTAATCTTCTGGAATTTTTTGAGGATGTAACTAGGAAAATGGACAAGGGAGAGTCAGTGGATGTAGTGTAGCTGACCTTTCAGAAAGCATTTGATAAGGCCCACATAGGGGATTAGTGGGCAATATTAGGGCACATGGTATTGGGGGTAGAGTGCTGACATGGATAATAAATTGGTTGGCAGACAGGAAACAAAGAGTAGGGATTAACGGGTCCCTTTCAGAATGGCAGGCAGTGACTAGTGGGGTACCACAAGGCTCGGTACTGGGACCGCAACTATTTATAATATACATCAATGATTTGGATGAAGGGATTCAAAGTAACATTAGCAAATTTGCAGATGACACAAAGCTGGGTGGCAGTGTGAATAGTGAGGAGGATGCTATGAGAATGCAGGGTGACTTGGACAGGTTGGGGGAGTGAGCAGATGCATGGTAGATGAAGTTTAATGCGGATAAATGCGAGGTTATCCACTTTGGTAGCAAAAACAGGAAGGCAGATTACTATCTAAATGGTGTCAAGTTGGGAAAAAGGGAAGTCCAACGGGATCTGGGGGTCCTTGTAAATCAGTCTATGAAAGTAAGCATGTAGGTACAGCAAGCATTGAAGAAATGGCGTGTTGGCCTTTATAACAAGAGGAATCGAATATAAGAGCAAAGAGGTCCTTCTGCAGTACAGACCCCTAGTGAGACCACACCTGGAGTATTATGTACAGTTTTGATCCCCTAATTTGAGGAAGGACATTCTTGTTATTGAGGGAGTGCAGCGTAGGTTTACAAGGTTAATTCGCGGGATGGCGGGACTGTCATATGCTGAGAGAATGGAGCAGCTGGGCTTGTACACTCTGGAGTTTAGAATTATGAGAGGGGATCTCATTGAAACATATAAGATTGTTAAGCGTTTGGACACGCTAGAGGCAGGAAACATGTTCCCGATGTTGGGGGAGTCCAGAACCAGGGGCCACAGTTTAAGAATAAGGAGCAAGCCATTTAGAACGGAGACGATGAATCACTTTTTCTCACAGAGAGTGGTGAGTCTGAGGAATTCTTTGCCTCAGATGGCAGTGGAGGCGTGTTCTCTGGATGCTTTCAAGAGATAGTTAGATAGTGCTCTTAAAAATAGCGGAGTCAGAGGATATGGAGAAAAGGCAGGAAGGGGTACTGATTGGGGATGATCAGCCATGATCAAATTGAATGGCGGTGCTGGCTCAAAGGGCCGAATGGCCTACTCCTGCACTTATTGTCTATTGTCTAAAATACTATTTTCTAGTGCACAAAATTAATGAACTGTGCAAATTATGTTCTAGGCCTGTATAATTTTGTATTAATTAGTGACTAATAGATTTATGTTTTTCCAGGATGGAAGGGTTAAGGTTGGGGATCGAATCTTGGCAGTCGATGATGAACCTGTTATAGGTCACCCTATAGAAAAGGTAATGTTACATTTATCATTTTACTTGTACAGTGTAGTCATTTCTCTACGTTACTCTATCAGTTAATATATTAAAAGATCTTGGATTGATACAAATTAATAATTCTATTTTACAACCCCTGTTGAATAAATTGGTAAAGTAAAACAGCTGAACCTGCACTGAAAGGTTTCAGTCAGGAAAACAATTATTCCACTTTAATTTCTAAACACTTCCATGAGCAGTAGCCATTTAAAATATTCTATACACCCACTACCAGTCCATCATGTCTGATGTGTGCACTTTGTACACAAACGCACTGTGTTTGGGCAGCAATTCCCAAACTCCTATCAACAAGGTATCTACAACCTGCAAATCCCCTTCATTTCCCCATCCTCCTTGATGGGAGACAAGTTTAGTTTAAAGATACTGTGTGGAAACAGGCCCTTCGGCCCACCGCGTCCGCACCGACCAGTGATCCTCACACACTAACACTGTCCTGCACACACTCGGGACAATTTACACAAATATCAAACCAGTTAATCTTCAAACCTGTATGTTTTTGGAATGTGGGAGGAAACCAAAGATCTCGGAGAAAAACCCACACAGGGAGAATGTACAAACTACGTACAGACAGCAACCAGGATCGAACCCGGTTCTCTGAAGCTGCAAGCGCTGTAAGGCTGAACAAAATTTGTACGTTCTCCCCATGACCAGTGTGGGATTTTTCCGAGATCTTCTGTTTCCTCCCACACTCCAAAGACGTACAGTTTGTAGTTTAATTCGCTTGGTAAATGTATAAATTGTCCCTAGTGGGTGTAGGATAGTGTTAATATGCGAGGATCGTGGGTCGGTGGGCCTGTTTCCACACTGTATCTCAACTAAAAAACTAACTACCACTGCGCCACCATGACAAATATGATTGTATAATTAAATTTATCACGTGATCTTGGATAAATCAAAACTGAAATGCAAAATGTTGATGTACTTAAAAAGAACAAAATCAAGAAATTGTTCAATTTATTTGTCAGATGTAGCTTTATTGGGAGAGAACAGCATTTATTCCACATCCTTTAGAAAATTAGAGTTTTCCCTAAGTGTTCCAGTTTACTCCAATGCTCCAAAGATTTGCATATTGATAAATTGATTAGATATTGTAAATTAACCCAAGTGGATTAGTGAGTGGCAGAATCTGGAATCATTTGATATGAATGTAGCGGATTGGGTTACAGTGAACATTAGAGGGGAATGGGATTGCTCAGAACTGGCTGAAATGGCTTCCCAAATCCGAAGGATGTATGGCGGTTCATTCACATTCCTGGCCATTTGCGACTGTTCATTAAATTGATAAAATGCACTTTCAGTTTTTATTTTTATTTTCCATCTGTTGAACATAGCCAGAGTGTTTCTAAGATGGTATCCTTATCATTAAATGTACAAGCTGTATAATATGTCTGTATAATATACATTTTTAGTTATTGTTGAATGAAGGATAAAAAACAACTGCTAACATCTGTTCCAGTCCAATCAAAGTGACTGGAAAAGAGCAGCAGAGAAAATCCATAGTTGGTTAGTCAGGAGGAATCGAATGTTACAGCAGGAGCTGATTACAACTTTAGTCTCCATTTCCTGATTGCACCAGCCAAATTAAGATGCTATCTAGACGTCAGACAGGTACTCGGCACTTCCTTGAACATTTTGTAAATATCTTTGGCAACCACACCTATTCTTTATTCCATGTATACTAAACTGCAGTAATATTTCTGTCAGTTAAGTCGTACAAATTCTGCATTTTCATTCTCCTCACATGTTTCTACGACAGTCTTTTTTCTGGACCTTCCTCACTGTAGAGGACAAGGAATCCATATTATTGTAATGTTTTCTTCAGGATATATGTTCAGACGCTGTTAGGATTTCCTTTCCACACCAAGCAACATGTGTTGGACTCCTGATTCATTCCTGGGATCGCAATCAGTCAGAGTACTCTTGCCCCTCTGATCCAGCAGCACTGAAAACGTTCATAGTAGTATTGATCTTGAAAAAGAAGCTGATTGCCATCTGGATGGAACATTTGGCAACGAGAGACTCTTTTCAATAAAGAATAGGTGCAGGAGTAGGCCGTTCGGCCCTTCGAGCCAGCACCGCCATTCACTGTGATCATACCCCGTTCCTGACTTCTCCCCATGACTCCGTTATCTTTAAGTGCTCTATCTAACTCTCTTGAAAGCATCAAGAGAATTGGCCTCCACTGCCTTCTGCGGCAGAGAATTTCAGAATCATAACTTTCAGAGTGAAAAAGTGTTTCCTCATCCGTTCTAAATGGCCTACCCCTTCTTCTTAAACTGTGGCCCCTGGTTCTGGACTTCCCCCAACATCAGGAACATATTTTCTGCCTCTTGCGTGTCTAATCCCTTAATAATCTTATATGTTTCAATAAGATAACCTCTCATCCTTCTAAATTCCAGTGTATACAAGCCCAGTCGCTCCATTCTTTCAACATATGACAGTCCCGCCATCCTGGGCATTAACCTTGTGAACCTGCACTGCACTCGCTCAATAGCAAGAATGTCCTTCCTCAAATTTGGAGACCAAAACTGCAGTTGTATAGGGCTCAGGTAACACCACATCTGGAGTATTGTGTACAGTTTTGGTCTCCTAATTGGAGGAAGGACATCCTTGTGATCGTGGCAGTGCAGCGTAGGTTCACGAGATTGATCCCTGGGATGGCTGGACATATGAGGAAAGATTGAAAAGACTCGGCTTGTATTCACTAGAGTTTAGAAGGATGAGGGGATATCTTATAGAAACATAAAATTATAAAAGGACTGGACAAGCTAGATGCAGGAAAAATGTTCCCAATGTTGGGCGAGTCCAGAACCAGGGGCCACAGTCTTAGAATAAAGTGGAGGTCATTTAAGACTGAGGTGTGAAAAAAAAATTTCACCCAGAGAGTTGTGAATTTATGGAATTCCCTGCCACAGAGGGCAGTGGAGACCAAATCACTGGATGGATTTAAGAGAGAGTTAGATAGAGCTCTAGGGGCTGGTGGAATCAAGGGTTATGGGGAGAAGGCAGGCACGGGTTATTGATTGGGGACGATCATCCATGATCACAATGAATGGCGGTGCTGGCTCGAAAGGCCGAATGGTCTCCTCCTGCACCTATTTTCTATGCTTCTAAAACTGCATACAATACTCCAGGTGTGGTCTCACTAGGGCCCTGTGCAACTGCAGAAGGGCCTCTTTGTTCCTATATTCAACTCCTCCTGTTATGGAGGCCAACGTGCAATTAGCATTCTTCTCTGCCTGCTGCACCTGCACGCTTACTTTCAGTGACTGATGAACAAGGACACCCAGATCTCGTTGTACTTCCCCATTTCCTAATTTGACACCAGATAATAATCTGCCTTCCTGTACTTGCCACAAGTGGATAACCTCACATTTATCCACATTAAACTGCATCTGCCATGCATCTGCCGACTCGCCCAACCTGTCCAAATCACCCTGCATCCTCATATCATCCTCCTCACAGTTCACACTGCTGCCCAGCTTTAAGTCATCTGCAAATTTGCTGATGTTACTTTTAATCCCTTCATCTATGTCATTAATTATATTGTAAATTGTTGCGGTCCCAGCACCGAGCCTTGCGGTACCCCACTAGTCACTGCCTGCCATCCTGAAAGGGTCCCATTAATCCCTACTCTTTGTTTCCTGTCTGCCAACCAATTTTCTATCTGTCAGTACCCAACCCCCAATATCATGTGCTCTAATTTTGCCAACTAATCCCATGTGAGACCGCATCAAAGGCTCTCTGAAAGTCCAGGTACACTACATCCACTGCCTCTCTCTTGTCCATTTTCCATATTACATCCTCAAAAAATTCCAGAAGATTAGTCAAGCATGATTTCCCCTTTGTAAATCCATGCTGTTACTGCAATCCAAATGTGCCGCTATTTCATCTTTTATAATTCACTCCAGCAACTTCCCCACCATCGATGTCAGGCTAACTGGTCTATAATTCCCCGTTTTCTCTCTCCCGCCTTTCTTAAAAAGTGGGATAACATTTGCTACCCTCCAATCCACAGGAACTGATCCTGAATCTATAGACCATTGGAAAATGATCACCAATGCGTCCACAATTTCTGGAGCCATTTCCTTAAGTATTCTGGGATGCAGACCATCAGGCCCTGGGAATTTATCAGCCTTCAGTCCCATCAGTCTACCCAACACCATTTCCTGCCTAATGTGAATTTCCTTCAGTTCCTCCGTCACCCTCGGTCCTCTGGCCACTAGTACATCCGGGAGATTGTTTTTGTCTTCCTTAGTGAACACAGATCTAAAGTACCTGTTCAACTCTTCTGCCATTTCCTTGTTTCCCTTAATAAATTCAGCTGTTCCGTCTTCAAGGGTCCAACTTTGGTCTTAACTAATTTTTTTTGTCTTCACATACCTAAATAAACTTTACTACGCTCCTTTATATTCATGGCTAGTGTGGCGGACCCTGGGGGTTAGGTCACTCCTTGGATCTTCCCCCTCGGCTCTTGAGGGACAGGGACGTGGGTCTGCCACGGGGTTTCCCAGGTCCTGCTCGCAGGTGTGTGTGTGTTCTCACTCATTAAACTACTTCTGAACCTGCCTGACGTCTGGCCTTTTCCTGACCTCGTCCAGGCCGCTACAACTGGTGACTCCTCGTTCATCACACATCGTGATGGATAACAACGTGGTTGCAGTTAAACTCCCTACTCTGGACCAAAGAGCCTGATATCTGGTTCCAGCAGGCAGAGGCACAGTTTGCTCTTATAGAGAGGTAACTGTTGACGAAACAAAATACTTTTACGTGGTCAGCGCACTTGACCAGGCAACCCCCCCGTTAGCTAACAAATATAGGGGGCCTTAAGGAGCTCCTTATCAGGAGGTTTGGCCTGAACGAATCTGAGCGGGCAGTTCGGATTCTCCGAATGGACGGTCTGGGCAATCGCCGGTCATCGGCCCTCTTGGAGGACATGCTCGCCTTTATGGGTGACCACCGGCCTTGTTTTCTATTTAAATTCACTTACCTGCAACAGTTCCCACCCGACATCTGCCTGCAGCTCGCCACCGATACCTTTGCCGACACGCAGGCGCTGGCCGAGCGCGCTGACCAGCTGTGGATGTCCCGTTAGCAGGACTTGGAAGTGCTGGCCGTCCTTCCTGCGACGTCGGGAGGCTCGGAGCAGGTCAGGGCCGCTATCGACCGTGTCTCCGCTGCTCCCAGTCGGCCCCCGCGGCGAAATCCGGCCGCCATCAGGCATCTTTCCAGCACGGCCCGCCTGCAGTTCCACCCAACGCCAGCAGAGGTCGCTATGGTTCAACCCAGCCAACTTTGCCTGCACTTCCACCAAACGCCAGCAGAGGTGGTTGGTGCTAAAATCATCGTCGTTGGGGAGCTGCAGCCAGGCAATGTCGTCCACCATGTGCGTTTCCAGGGAACGGAGGGGCCCGTCGTCAGTGATTCTTTCGGCGGCCGGCCATATTCATCGCGTCTTCGCCTGGGATCGCCGCACCGGGAGTCGGTTCCTCATAGACACCGGGGCCGAGGTGAATGTACTGCCTCCCTCCATTGCTGACATCTGTGCAGGCAAACGTGGTCCACTCCTCACCGCGGCGAACGGGAGTGCTATTCGCACCTACGGAGTTTGCACCATCTCCCTCAACTTTGGCCGCAGCTGTTTTTCATGGGAGTTCGTCATCGCCGACGTTTCCCAGCCGCTGCTGGGCGCCGACTTCCTTCTAGCTCATTCACTGCTCGTGGATGTCAAGCGGCGGCGCCTGGACACACTGGTGCCAGTCTTCTGGTGCCAGCAACTTGGTGATCCGGTTGCACGCCCTGATGGTCCCCTGTCGTCCGTGGATGCGTCTTACGCGCGCATCCAGGCGGATTTTCCGGACATTCTCGAACCCCACTTCCGCTCCTCCACCCCCAAGCATGAGGTGGTGCACCACATTCCTACTACCGGCCCGCCTGTGCACACCCGGACGCGTCGTCTCGCGCAGGACAAGCTTCGTCTGGCTCGAGAGGAGTTCCGCCTGATGGAAGCGATGGGCATCGTGCGCTCCTCCAATAGCCCATGGGCGTCACCGCTCCACATGGTCCCCAAAGCGGGAGGGGGCTGGCGCCCATTTGGGGGTTACCGTCGCCTGAGTGATGCGACCGTCGCCGACAGGTCCCGTACATTCAGGACTTCAATGCCCATCTGGCCGGAGCATCGGTGTTCTCCATGGTGGACCTCGTGCAAGGGTACAACCAGATTCCGGTCCACCCCGACGATATCCCTAAGACCGCCATTATAACACCATTTGGACTGTTTGAATTTTGGCGGATGCCATTTGGTTTGAAGATCGCTGCGCAGGCCTTTCAGCGGCTTAGGGACTGTGTGTGCCATGGCCTGGACTTTGTATTCGTGCACTTGGACGACATACTCGTGGCCAGTCGCTCGCAGCAGGAGCACTGCATTCACCTCCATCAGCTGTGTCAGCGCCTCAGCGATATAGGATTGGCTGTCAACTCCTCCAAATGTTGTTTAGGGGTGATGGCCCACGACTTCCTCGGCCACAACGTAACTCCACAGGGGATGGTGCCTCTGCCGGCCAGGGTGGACGCTGTCCGCAGGTTCCCCTGTTTGACCACAGTTAAGGGCCTACAGGAATTCGTGGGGATGGTCGCCTTCTATCACCGTTTCTTGCCGACACCGGCCGCAATCATGCGTCTGCTTTTCCACCTGATTGCTGGTCATAGCAAGGAGGTTGAGTGGTCCGACGAAGCAGCAGTGGCATTCGAGAGTGCTAAAGAGGCACTGGCTGGGGCCACGATGCACGTCCACCCACGAGAGGATGCCCTGATGGTGGACGTTTCTGAGGTTGTGGTTGGGGCAGTGTTGGAGCACCTCGTTGACTGATGCTGGCGGTCATTCGCCTTCTTCAGCAGACATCTCAGTGGTGCTCAGCGCCGTTACAGCACTTTCGACCGTGAGCTCCTTGCCGTGCGCCACTTTCGCGTTTGCCAAGGTTTCAGTCCCGTGGTCTGCCCGGCAGCAGAGGTATTTGGCGTATGTGTCCAAGTACACCACCTCCATCTGCTTCGTCGAGGGCAAGTATAACAGGGTGGCAGACGCCTTATCGCAACCTGCGGTTCATGCGCTTCTCCAAGTCGCTGAGGGTATTAATTATTACGCCCTGGCAGCCGCACAGCTGGTTGAAGAGGAGATGGCCGCCTATCGCACGGCGGTAGCTGGTTTGCAGTTGGAAGACGATGTCTGTGGTCCTGGGGGCGCAACGCTGCTGTGTGATGTCTCCACTGGACTTCCGCGACCCAACGTCCCTGTCGCCTGGGTGTTTGAGGTGCTCCATGGGCTTGCGCATCCCTCTATCCGGCGACAACGGCCCTGGTAGCCTCCCGCTTCATGTGGCACGGGCTGCGCAAGGAGGTTGGGCATTGGGCACGCACCTGCATGTTGCTGCACCACCAAGGTGCAGCGACATGTGCATGCACCGTTGCAGGAGTTCGCCATCCCTCGGCAGCGATTCGACCACATTCATGTGGACATCATGGGGCTGCTGCCGCCGTCCCGGGGCATGACCTGTCTCTTCACCGTCGTCGACCGTTTCACGCGGTGGCCTGAAGCCATTCCGCTACCTGATTCCTCAACGGCCACTTGTGCTTGAGCCTTGGTGGCGCACTGGATCGCCCAGTTCGGTGGGCCACTGGACATAACATCCGCCCGGGGGCCTCAGTTCATGTCGGAACTGTGGTCGGCCATGGCACGCCTCCTGGGGGTTCGCCTACACCAGACGACGGCGTATCATCCGCGGGCGAACGGACGGGTGGAGCGGTTTCACCGCCAAAACAAGGATGCCCTGAGGGCATGGCTCAATGATCCGGACAGGGTGGACTCTGCCGTGGAATTTGCTCGGGATCTGTTCTGCACCCAAGGAGGACTTGGCCTCCACCTCCACCGAGTTGGTGTATGGGTCCCCGTTGATGGGGAGTTCATCCTGCCGGCACGGGGCCAGGTGGAGCAACCTTCGGACGCTATGCAACGTCTTCGGCAGACGGTTGGCAAGCTGGCGCCGGTGCCCACGTCTCGTCATGGGTCCTTCCGTCCACATGTTCCCTCTGCTCTGGAGGACTGCCAGTTCGTCTTCCTTTGTAGGAATGCTCATCGGGCACTTCTCCAGCAGCCGTACGAGGGTGCCTTCCGAGTCCTGGAGCATGGCTCATCTACATTCGTCCTGGACATGGGGGGTCGGCATGAAACTGTTTCGGGAGAAGTCGCCGTTGCGAGAGCCCTGAAAAGCGGTCTCCCTCCAGGGACCCGCGGGCTCCTGGTGCCGCCGTCCGCCAGACCCGCAGTTGCAGCCTCCGAATCTCCGGAGGTCGGGCCGCAGCAGCAGCAGCGCTCCACCACTGCTCCACCCGCTCCGGACTCGGCCAGCTCCGCGACGGTGAGGTGAGTCGTCGGCACCAGAGTCCCCGGTCTTCTCCTGTTGGAGGCCGCTCCTCGTTGCAGCCCCAACGACAACGGAGACCCGACAAAGAAAAGGTCGGGTCTCCCGTGCAGGGAGAGATTTAAAAGTTGCCCCCTCCCACACACACACCCCAACAAAAAATAACAAAAACTACATAGAAACATAGACAAAAAATAATAAAAACGCGGACGGGCTGCAGAGGCCGCTGCTGACGAGAGTCGCGCCGCCTACGGATTCCTATTTTACATCCTGTTCTGTCTTATTTGTAACCCATAACATTCAGCTCCCAGTCCTGCCCTACCATGTATGTTTCCATGATTCAATAATATCATAATTCGAAGTGCTGATCCATGCTCCACACTCACCTGACTTACCTATGAGGTTCCCCACATTAACCTATCTATCTCTTTCAACATTGGACTTGCTTGATTTATCCTGCACTTGTTCGAAATGCTGGTCTGTATGCACTCAGAATGTGGAAAGAGCATTTTAGGTCTCTGTGAGAACTACAAATCTTTTGAGTGAACATAGAAGCCCAACAAAATGGTGCAAGAAGCACATCATGTTTACTACCTATTTCCCACACCAAGATTCATCTGCACCAATTCAAGAGTCCAGATTATTTAATTGTTATATAAAGAATTTACTGTGAGGCAGGCACCACAACTATTACAGAGGCTGATGATTCATCATTGGGCTCATCAACCACCTCAGAACCGGGTGTAGAAGCAGGTTGTCCTCAACGCTGAGAGAAAGCAGAGAGAAGATTCAATTTTTTTTAAACACATCTAGCCAAGTAATTAAAGAGTGTTTCACAAGATTTAATTCTTTAATAATCTGTCAAAACACAGTGCCAAAAAATTGAATACGTTAAAACGTGTGTTGCATAAAGTAACACATTTATGTCATTAATTCATTGTAGCCTCTTGTGTATATTTTATAGCTAGAATAATTTCCATTGGAGGCATTTACTCTAAGTTATTATTCTAATGGGACTTAATTAGTAAACCAAAGTAATGTTCATACACAATTTTGAGCCCATAGCACATTAAATGACTGAGTTAAAAATGCTTGATTGTGTAGAGCGAGGAACATAAATTTACTTTGGTTCTGGATATCCTATTTCTAACATTGCTGGTGTCCTCCTTTATAAACATATGTTTTCAGACTATTCTCACATGTTTTTATGTTTGCAATGATCTAATTAATATGAATAAGCCAGTTGCTGAATATGATCTTTCCTGAGGAACAAGTCTTTTTGACACAAATGCATTAGGAGTTCTATTTTGACGCACCACAGTATGCATTGGATTTTTTAATCTCAGAGAGATTTCCTTATTTTTAATTTAAATTGAACCATGGAATTTCCAAATTATGAAAATATTCCAGTTATAAATTAGGTCAAGTAACATTACGAGTTGACAAACAGGCTTTTGAGTGATTTGGTGCTAACATCATTCGTGCACACGAGAACCACACATATGATCTGCCCCGCACAGTGATGACAAGCGAGTAGTGCAAAGTATGTCAAGAGGACAGTGTACCAAATTCAACAAGGAACGTGGCAGATGCATACATTGTTGCTAAGTGGTGTCCATTGGGTTTACAACTCGGCATTGGCCAGGGAGTGAGGTAATCCAGCCCAATGTAATCCTCCGGCTTCCATGGTATTTTAAATGTCAACCATTTTTCTAAAAATGTGATCATCAAATTGTAAATTGGATAATTTAGTTACATTTGACATTGATAAATTTCTCTAACTTTTCTAGGTTATAAGTTTGCTGAAGCAATCAAAGAATACAGTTAAACTAACCATCAGTTCAGATGATGTGAATTCACAGCAGCCTCAGAAACTACCTGCTGTCACCGCTTCGATAGATGTGAAAAGTATTCAGCCTCCTTCAATGCACAACCCTGTTGCCTCACCTGATCTAGATTCCAGCAATAAGGGTAAGTAACCAATATCTTTTATGTTCAGATTGTTATTTAACACTCATGCAGCAATTTTTCTTCTGCTGCACAATGACTTTCAGCTGTCTGGTTCTAAAGACTAGAATTCAAACTCTAAATCTGCCTCAGTAGCAGATCCTTCTATGTAAGGATGCTCCTTCAAAACTATCGCGCTGCAGACTTAGACACCTGTCCTGCTATTTTTTTATTTTTGTTTTGGTGTTACATATTGTCCAATAGCATTCCTCTGAATGTTTTAGGAAAGTGATAATGATAAAGGCATTACTTAACTCACCAATAATTTAAAATAAAAGCTAAATTTGTTGGAATGTGCAATAAAACTAGAAATATGGGAAACACTCAGTGGGTCAGGCAACATCTGTGTAAAGAGAAAGAGTAATTTTCTGGGCCGAGACCTTTCATCAGAATTTTGATGCAGGGGCTCACATCTGAAAATTTAACTCTTTGACTCTGCTCGTTTCCAGCATTTTCAGTGTGTATTATATATAAATTCGTCTTTCTCGGCCATAAACAATCATTATGAAATGAAGAGCTCAGAACAGTTTTCTTAGTTGACGGGCAACTGCTACACATGGGCCTCTTCACACATATCTTGATCCATGTGACAGAAATGGGAAATATTCCAAAATACTGCATTGTATTACTGTCAGAACACAGAACGAAAACACATTGTACATGAGTACAGGAAAGTTAAGTTGTGTGCGCTTGTCTGTCATTACTATCAGCAACAGTTGAATTTGGAGCAACAACCCCATCACGTTTAATTGTAATATATATCTTACAGAAAGGCCTGGCATCAGATCTCCAACCTGAAAGCTAGATATTTAGTATTTTTTTTGTGTCTGAACTATCTATTCTTGCCATTTAAAAAAAAAAAAAAAATTCTTGCTATTTCATGCAATAAAAGTAGAATTTGCTGTAAATTTATAATTCAAAGACTCGAGCAGATCTTCAACACCGAGTTCATCAACATTAGACATGGCAACTTGTCCAATTATTCCTGGACGGGAAACAACCATTGAAATTTCCAAAGGGCGCACTGGACTTGGGCTTAGTATCGTTGGTGGAGCAGATACCTTACTGGTGAGTATATTTGAGGAGCGTAAATTTAAGTCTCTATCAGTGTTTAGTAGATTCCTGTGGCATATTTCATAAAGCTGTTCCATTGCATATTTGAATATTGTATAGTACTATTTGGTCTATTTTGGAATAAAGACAATAAAGCATATTATTTATTATTTGAAACTTCTGCCACAAATATTTAATAATGGATTGTTGATTAACACAAATATTTAATAATGTATTGTTGATTAACACAAATATTTAATAATGGATTGTTCTATTTGTACCAGTGTGCCATTTATTTTTGTCAGGATTTTAATTGCCTGATTTACAAGCATAGCATCATGTGGGGTTGGGAATTGCAGAGCAGCCTAAACCCTAGCTGCTGGTAGGGTCTCTCTCCTGACCTCATTGAGGGAATGGCAAGGATCCAATGCCAATATGGTTTGAGTTAGAAAAAAAACTACTGGGGGAACTCCACAGTGGTAAATAGATAGATGACATTTCAGATGGGACTTCCGGCAAACAGGGTTTGATCATTATTCTAGGAAGGACCATGTAAAAAGATGAGTGATCAATTTATGGCAAGATTAAGGATGGAGTTGATAAACTCTTTTTCTCCTGGCCCATAAGCCTTGCTGAGAAGGCAAGTGATCTTTCTACAAAGTTTTTCAGGCATCTTTTAAGTACCGAATTTAACAATGCTTGAGTGTCTCAGGTGGTGTGGGTTAAATCTGTATAGTGCAGATTAACTTTTAAAATAGCCTCAATGTCATATTCAAATAGGCTACCCACAAAACCCCTTCTCATGCATCTGTCAAAGCTGAAAGTTTTATATGAGGTGCTGGTCAGGCTGCATTTGGAATACTGTGTGCAAATTTGGGGCCCAT
Source organism: Leucoraja erinaceus (assembly GCF_028641065.1). NCBI lineage: Eukaryota > Metazoa > Chordata > Chondrichthyes > Rajiformes > Rajidae > Leucoraja > Leucoraja erinaceus. The sequence goes on from NC_073379.1 coordinate 44,640,389, forward strand.
ATCTAAGGAAGGATGTGCTGGCTCTGGAGAGGGTCCAGAGGAGGTTTAGGAATAGTAATAGAGTTACTTTATTGTCACATGTGACTAAGCACAGTGAAATTATTTGCTTACATACACAATGTATATAAATAGCATGCAAATAGCATTTACAAGAATGATTCCAGGAATGAGTGGGTTAGCATATGATGAGCACTTGACAACACTGGGCCTCTAATTGTTGGAGTTTAGAAAGTTGATGGGGACCTCAATGAAAGTTATAGAATAATGAAAGACATAGGATAGAGTGGATGTGGAAAGGATGTTTCTACTGGTGGGAGAATCTAGGACCAGAGGTCATAGCTTCAGAATTAAACAGAGCTCTTTTAGAAAAAAGGTGTGCAGAAACCAAATGCATATCCTATGTGGAACACACAAAAGTACAGCACAGGAACAGGCCCTTCATTCCACAATGGCGAACAGTGTGTAAAAGTCAACCAACAAGGGCATTTCATGCTCTGTCGGATTAAACAGTCACAGGAAAGCAGATCTGTTTCATTCGATCCACATCGATTTCAAACCCACTGTTTCATCTTGAACAGTCCAGGCCAGCATAATTAGCCACAACATTAGGTTCAATAGACATCATAAATAGAAAAAGCACAAATACGTTTTGTGCCCTGGTTGAATTATTATGTCATGCGCACATAGTTGCAGGAGAAAATTCACTCAATTAATTTTATGTCTCTAGTAAAATTCACAAAATACATATTTTAAATGGTTATTCAGGGTAATCCTGCTTTCTTCCTCGCCCATCTTGCTATGCCCACATGCTATCAGAGGAAAACAATTGAGATATAAGAAGTGGGTGGGTGTAGGACAACCATTTTAAATTGTTTTTTAAAGTTTTTCCAAAGAAAGACATGGAAGCCATGGTGGCTACAAAGGGGGATAACCCATGAGAACAATTACAATTATGTGACCATATTGATAAGTAGGCTGGAAGCGATCAAAACCATTTTGGTCTTGATGGAATTCACCCTGAAGAATTGACAAGAAATAGAAAATAGTTGGATGAGAAATTGGCCCTCATTGTAAGTGACCATAAGATCCAAATACAAAATAAGATGATTGTATATTTGAAAATAACATTGAACGCTTCAACCTTTAGAGTTAAATCAGCTCTATTGAAAAAGAAATGATGAGATTGCGGTTCTTTTAAAAAAAAATGACTTTTGCTGATTTGTATCTGGGAAAACATTAAATTTATGTTGAGAAATGTTTTAATTAAATTTCCGTTGTAGGGTGCCATAATTATTCATGAAGTGTATGAAGAAGGAGCTGCAGCGAAAGATGGCAGATTGTGGGCTGGAGATCAAATACTAGAGGTAAAGAAAGGAATCTGAAAACAGAAAATTACTGCTGTAGGATCATAATAGTAAAAGAAAATCACCTTATCTCAGTCCTAAATGGCTGATCCCTATTCCTAAAACCATTACCTCCCCCAGCATGAGAAAGCAATCTCTCAGCATGTATAATTTCAATTGCTTTTAGAATCTTGAATGTGCTTTTAGATTATTTCTCATTCTTTTAAATAGTCAAAAGAGATACAAATTCTTACAAGGTCTCCTCGTGATGAGTTTGTTGGTAGAAAATTATTTGTTGCAAGAAATAGTACTCATGGATTGCACAGGAAAAGGCCCTTACCGATGACCTTCTTCCCTCTCTCGGCTCCACCATCAAACTCTGATCAGTCAGTTCAATCTTTCACAGAAAGACCTCTCAAACCTGCTTGTCTGTGCCTCCTGCCCTATTTCTCAACTTATCTGCTATTTCCCTTCACATTAATCCACTAACGACAGGTTAATATGCCTATGATAAATTTCTCAACCCATGTCTCTCTTATGTGAAGAATCCTAACTTTTGAACAACATTCTCAATATGTCCTGCACCATTAAAAAAAATGGTGTATGCACATATCAAGATCACTTGAATGGATATGGTTAAGTTTAGAAGGTTATGGGCCAAATGCAGGCAGATGGGACCAGTGTAGATGGGGCAAGTTGTTCGGTGTGGGCAAGTTGGGCCAAATTGCCTGATTCCACTTTCTATGATTCTATGATTAACAATTTTATATCAGTTCAATCTTCGTGAAATGGCCATGGTTTTGTTCAGTACTTGATGATGTTCATTTACAATAAATGTTTACATTTGATTTTGTGCAAATAGGTTAGTTCGGTAACTTGGGTAAAACTACATTCCAGCAAATCTTCTACTTCGTCCAGCGTCTTGATTGTGGCCCTGGTAAATACTCTAACCATGAGTTTTGCTCTGGTATTCTCAATGTAATCTCAAATTCCATTGTCTTTCCATAGGTTAATGGAATAGATTTGAGAGTTGCCACTCATGACGAAGCAATAAATGTTCTAAGACAAACTCCTCAGAAAGTCCGGCTGACAGTCTACAGAGATGAAGGCCATTATAAGGAGGAAGATATATATGACTTTCTCACTGTTGAATTGCAAAAAAGGCTGGGTAAAGGGCTTGGACTGAGTATTGTTGGAAAAAGGTATGAAAAAAATTACTCAGAAAATGTAATTGGACACTGAACTTTTGTGCATCGTTTCTTAGGAATTATGTTTGCTTACTTGATAATACTTGATAATGTTATTATTCTATAATAGGCTAATCCGGGTGAAAATATCGTAGACTTTAATTACACAACCCGATATTTCAATAAAAGCTTTAACACTTGGAAATGTACTTCACAAAGCATAAACTATGGAGAGGAATACTGCCCTACTTTGACAAAAGGAAGCAACTGACAGAAAGGTGTTTTCTTGTAAATGAGGAAAATGTGTTTTTCTTTCAGCTCTCTGTGATGGAATTTCTTACTTCTCTGGTATAAATATTTTCAAATTGCACTCAGAGAAGACTTATTTTGTTCACCATTGTGCATATCTCAAATACCCCAAAACAAGCAATCTCAATTTTGACAAAAATTGTCAGTTGCTTCCTTTTGTCATATTAAGCAGAACACTGGGTCAAAGAACAAAATGTTATTTGTCGACAGAAACCTAGTCAAAGATGAGATCTGAGGAGGTTTTTAAAAACATTAATTTCAGAGGCATGCAGAAGGACTTTAAAAGCATAGTTCCTCTGGGCAACGGTACAAGAAGTTAGCTAAAATTCAAAGAGAAATTATAGCACTAGAAATTGGTAGAGATTATAACAGGAGCACATTCTGAAAAGGATTTAAGCATGTCCAAGAATGATATGAATGACAAGAGTGTGGATAGGGGCAACAGTATATGATGATGGAACCAGAAACCAGTGTAGGTCAGTGAGCATTGAGGTGAGAGTTGATCCAAGTTGTAACGGTCACCAGAGCTTTACGTGGACTCCAGTGTGCTGTGACAGAAGAACACAGACATTGGTTTCATTCTGAGAATAGGACGGAGATAGATGTGACCCCCATGGCAAACCAAACTCTGCACTGCAGGAATTTAAATGTTTTAATTTAAATTGGTAGAAGCAAAGAAAAACATAGTTTACATATTTTTTATATAACATGAACAATTGGTGTGCTTGGTGTGGATGCAAGAAAATCTCTCTTAACAAATTTTGGGATATTTGTAACCAAAATATAGTGTATAAAATATAATTGTTCATTCTATTATGGACTACTGCTAATAGAAGCAATTTTTCTTCCATTTGAGTAAAACTGGTTTTGTTCAATGTGACTGAAGCCTGTACTACATCTCAACAGGAATGACACTGGAGTTTTTGTGTCTGACATTGTGAAGGGAGGAATAGTAGATCTGGATGGGAAACTGTTGCAAGGAGACCAAATACTCTCTGTGAATGGTGAAGATGTTCGAAACTCAACCCAGGAGTCTGTTGCTGCTATGCTAAAGGTTTGATTAATGTACATTTTTACAATAACTTACTTGACAAAGTCGACTGCATTTGTGATGGAGATGTATTTTCCTTACACACCTATCAATCATGCTCTCATCCAAAAGCTTTCTAAAACTGAGAAATGGCTAGTCAATAATTATGAAAAATTTTTAGGACCTATCTTTCAAGCAAGTTTTTTTAATTACTTCAACTGTGACATTCAACCTCCTGCTGGCACTGTTTAATAATTCAGTAATATGTATGTCACAGAGAGCCTTTAAGAGTGAAAAACATGCATAAACACAGCATGAATTCAATGCTTGTTGAAATCATTCCCTGTTCATTTCTCTAGTTATTTAAATGACCACAAAATAAATGTAACTCTTTGGTTCACCTCATAATAAATGAGATGTAAAATTCTGAGTGATTCATGGAGATGGTGTATGTAACTGTGTAAGAAGGAACAGATGCTGGTTTACATTGAAGATAGACACAAAATGCTGGTGTAACTCAGCGAGTCAGGCAGCATCTGGAGAAAAGGAATAGGTAACGTTTTGGGTTGAGACCCTTCTTCAGAGAAAAAGAGATAGCCAGAAAGTGAATAGTGAAAGCAATGATGAGATACTTGAGGAGGGAGAAAAATATTCTTTTTTTAATATATTTGTTATAAGAATCCATTTTGTTGGCCATCTTTGCCAGGTCATAACTAAATTAATTATGTCTAAACACTTTGTCCAAAGATTGATCATTGGGGTAGCGCCAAAAGATCCTGATAATAGCCCGGTTTCTCTGGAGTAAATATGTAGATCTTTGATCTGTTCCTTGGACCCTCTTTGTTCTACAATGCCTTATTAAAGCTTTGTCTTTTAACAGACTGCTCATGTGAGCCAACCGCCAGATATCATTTGTTAGAGCTTGCAATATAATAACTGTATCAAAGAAACAAAACCTTAAAGACAATGTACATCACATTTAAAAAAATTCCTAGCTTTGTTCCCAAGCGTAAACATTTGGTCATCGCGTCTCTGGTACTGGTGTATGTCACAAACATGTGGCCATGCATTTGTGCAGCTGGTAGAGGAGCGACTGCCTCACAGCTCTAGCGACCTTGGTTCATTCCTGACTTAGTGTACTCCCTGTGTGGAGTTTACACATTTTTCCTGCGATAGGACTGGCTACTCCAGCTGTTCCAGTTTCCTCCCTATACCAAAAGTAGTATGACCTGCAGGATTATTGGCCACTACTGTCCTGACGTGTAAGCATGTGGCAGAATCTGAGGGAAGTTTATGGAAAAGTGGGGAAACTAAAATGATGTAGAATAGGATTAGATGGTTGGTGTGGGATCAGTGGCTTGAAGGGCTGGCTTGTGAGCTGCATAACTAAACTAATTTCCCAAAGGACTTGCCACACAATATTTATCTCTCAGATTATTAAAGTACCTGATAAAAGCAATTATAAAATGATAATACTTAAGAAACTCCCCCAGATTATCTGACTTTATTTTCTACTTTTTACAAGTTGTAATGTTTTTAGGAAGTAAAACAATAACCATTCACTTCTGATTTTTAGTGTGCACAGGGCACAGTAAAATTGGATGTTGGCAGGTTGAAGACTGGATCATTCTCATCTGATAGAAGAGGTTCTCAGAGTAGCCAGGTTTGTATGCTGAAACTGATTTGTGACTTATTCTGCAGTTAAAATTTGCTTAATTGTAGAATTCAAACAGGAACTTTTCATCTATTGTTTGCTTTATGTAAACTAAAGAATGTGAGTCATAATCAATGGGTAAATCTTGCTTTTTTCATGGCCGATAGCAGTTCATCCTTTTATGCTCAATTGAATTGTGATTGCAATACTAAAATTTCTCAAATGGCTTAAACTTGTTTCTCATTTTCTTTAAACTCCTTGTAATTTGATAATACTTCTGACCCAATCGGGGATGTTGTAATTGTTAATATTTTTTAATCTATATGTATTATCAAATAACAAACTGCTGGAAGAACTCAACGGGTCAGGTAGAATCTATGGAGCGAAATGGATAGACCCCAATTTGTCAGGACGCTTCAGACTGAAGTGTCTTCACAGGTTGTAATCAGTCTTTAGGCTAAACTATCTGACCATTTTGCTTCACAGATGCCGTCTGACCTGCTGAATTCCTCCAGCTGTTTTTCTTTTGCTCAAGATTGCAGACACTGCAGTCTTTTGCCTCTCCACATTACAAAATGAACTTTCTTCTATTTTAATGCAATGAATAAAAGATTGTTAATTTTCAAATGGTAAAATATGCCTTGATTTACAGAGAATTTAAATATTAGGTAAATTTGCATGTTACGCAAAGCAATTGTTGTTAGGACATGTGTAATTGATGCAATATTAATTAAGACTATTCCCTCAGGTCAGTGAAGGGAGTAGTGGTGGTGGGCTGACCTCTTTCTGTTCTGCCGCTTCGGGATCTACTCAAGCTGATGTATATGAAACTGGACACAGAAAACATGCCTGTAAGAGTTAATAGCTTTACTTGTAACAAATGGCAATATTAATTCCAAGTGTCATTCTGGATGGCATTGTTTGTGCATGACTTAAGTCTGCATTTTCAGAGAATCACAAAAAGCTTTTGGTGATCTTTAGTTGCTACAGATAGGTTTTGCTTTAATGATCTATCTCTTCTTAATAATTGCATGCAATAAATCAGATGTTCTTAAAATATTTAGCAATAACAATGTATATCTTGGTTGCAATTTAAGAAAACATCTACACTGCATTTAGAAATTTGCTAAATGCCGTTTTGTAAAATTGTAGCACAATTAAAGTTCAAATCAAAATGGCTGCCGATAGGTTTTGCTAGTCTGCAAATGGTATCAAATGGGGTTTGTCTGATTGAGTAGGTGGGCATAACTTTTTGATTTGTACTAGCTGATTTACCTAATTTGATAATTTACATTTATTTGCATTTATGTAAACAAGCCTCAACCCATCTTGACATGGTATCTTTAAATTTACCATTCATAATGTTAATATGAATGCACTGGTATAATATCTCTATGCCTTGCATTTAGGAGTAGTTCAGCGCACTTGCAAAACTAACCATAAAAATGCTTTTGCCATTAGAGATCAGTTTTTCAGAAAACAACCAAATGTTCAAAAAAAAAATTCTAAAAATGATAATGCAGAAGTGAGAAATATACATCAATTTATTTCAGTATTAACATGGCAATTAGAATTATAGATAGAAAAACAATCTTGTTGTTCTGTCAGGAAGCTGCATCAACTGCTTGAATCTCCCAGGTATCAGTTTAAAAACATTTTAGTAGTCCAAGATAATCTCCAGCTCTGACTGGTACCATTAGCATTTCAACTATTTTTCATACATTTTTAAGTGTTCTCCCTCTGTGTATTTTTGCAGGACACAAGCTGCTGCTACTGCCAGTATATCTTGTCTTGATTGGCTAAAACATATTTTAGGAGGCAGGATGCTTGTAATTTATAATAAGGGTTTCTTGGCTCTAGTAAACATAATTGGTTTAAAGATAAAGATAGGGGAAATGGTGTAAACAGATTTTGCAAACTCCCAAAACACAACCTGCAAACTGCTTGGCCCATTTCTGGGCATTTCCAGTCAATAATTCTGATGTGATATCTACATCTTATGTGCTGCATTGCAATACTGCCAATTAATCCATGTTGTTTGCGGATGCCATTTTAGATTTCTGTGGCCTCCGATCACACACGTCCAGTTATTTAGCTGTTCCACTCCCATAGTACCACCTCCGCCAGTCCGTAAATCAAGTGAACATCCTAATTTTTCAATCCCTACTCTCTCTTGGTAAGACGCCAATCTTCAGCATGCAAAGGAAAAGGTATTTTTGCAAAGGAACAGATACAGCAATGAACTTTGCAGCAGTACAGTTGTGGAGTGATTAATTGCATATCATGCAGCAACTTGCTCTGAGGAGGCAAATTTCTAATCCATTAATCTTAACTGAGCACCTAATGTGTATCCTCTTTGTTGTACAATTCTTTCTCTGATTAAAAAGAATGCTTCATAATTCTAACACCTACTTTCCATACTATTCAATTTTTAACCCCTCATATTGCACATGCAAAAATAACACCATGTTAGCTAATGTGTTAAATAGTTTTCTTCTATTAAATGTGTTAACATTATATTGTTAATGAATTGAATAAAAATAGCTGTTTGACCAATTTTTCCTCAAGGTGTGCTTTTGCCAACGCAATGCTTTATGTTTGGTTAATCAGCACAGGGTTAGATATTGGGTACAACCTCATGCTTCAGATTAATTTAGAATGCCTTTATAGCTTAAAATTCTATTCTATTTAGGTGTCCTAGTAAGTCAACCAGATTGTTCACCTTGCATGACTTGATTGTGCTGCAAATTGTAAGTGCTCATGGACACACATTCTCAGTTTGAAAATGGTAGCTGATAAAGATACTTAATTTATAATCTTAGCGATGATTACCAAGCCAGCTAGGATTGTTCTATGAAATTTAATGTGTAAATATAAAAGCTGCCAGCATTTTCCAGTACTTTGTTTTGTCTTTTCCTGGTAAATTACTCATGAATTAAATTTAAGGATTTGAAACCAAAATTTGTTCATTTTTTTAAATAAAGGGACCGAGGTCCAAGGGCTAAGGTCTGTGGAGTTTACAAAGGTAAGTTGCTCTTTTAACATTTCAAAAACAAACTATTGAGAACCATTTGTATTTTAGAAATACAAAACATTGCATGGCTTACATGCCAATGCCTCTACTTCCTTAGAAGGCTACGGAAGTTTGGCTTGTCCCCTACAACTCTCACCAACTTCTAGAGATGCACCATAGAAAGTATTTTATCAGTATGCATCACAGCTTGGTTTGGGAAACCTCCATCCAAGACCGCAAGAAGTTGCGCGAATTGTGGACGCAGCCCAAACCATTATACAAACCAACCTCCCTTCCATTGACTCCATGTATACCTCACACTGCCTGGGCAAGGCCAGCAGCATAACCAAGGACGAGTCGCACCCTGGACACTCCTTCTTCTCCCCTCCCCACATCGGGCAAAAGATATAGGTGTGAAAACGCACACGTCCAGATTCAGTGACAGGTTCTTCCCAGTTGTTATCAGGCAACTGAATCATCCCACCACAACCAGAGAGCAGTCCTGAACTACTATCTACCTCATTGGTGACCCTCGGACTATCCTTGATCGGACTTTGCTGGCTTTACCTTCCACTAAAAGTTCCCTTATCACTGTAAATGGCTCGATTGTAATCATGTATTGTCTTTCCACTGACTGGATAGCATGCAACAAAAACCTTTTCACTGTACCTCTGTACACGTGACAATAAACTAAACGGTACATTTGGCTTACATTTGTAACTTTGTCAAATCCATCCATACATTGTAGTGTCATCAAGTTGATACATTCCATGTAGGAAGCATCAATGCCACTTGTGGCCCCTTTGAAGCAATGTACCCTTAAAGTATTTGATAAAGTTTCAGCTTGGTTCAACACTTGTTTAAATTGCATGACACAGGATGACTTTCTATTCCGACATAATTTTGTTTCTTCTATAGTTCATGTGATGTTGGTAATTTTATAGGGTCCTACAGATTCATTGGGAATCAGCATTGCAGGAGGAGTGGGTAGCCCACTTGGAGATGTTCCCATTTTTATTGCAATGATGCAGCCAAACGGAGTGGCAGCCCAGACCCAGAAACTGCGGGTAAGTTAGTAGGTTTAGTTTATGGGCATTAATGTACCATGAATTATAAAGTCTTTTCCAAAAGGTGTTTTATTTGTTTTTCTCATTTCCCATATGAAAATCTATTCAAAATATTTCCATAAAGAAATACCTTGGTTGTTTTTAGTTTTTGTCAGTTAACATGTAAATTAATTGGAATATTGTTGAAATGTAGTGTTACATGTAGAATCTTACTTGTATCTGTTCATACTTTGTAACTCTGTTGGCGCACTTTGGGTATGCAAAGAATTTCACTGACTTGTCACATGACAATAAAGCATTCATTTGTTCATTAATTCATCCATTCATACATTAATTTAACAAACTCATAGTATGGTTCCTGAGTGTGACATCTTCCTGCTTATTTTACGGTTTTTTTCTCTGTGCAAATGGGCAGTTTTCTTTGTTTTGTTTCTGTGCATAGTGCTTAATTTTCAGCTTTTTTTTTAGCTGTGTTGCTGAGATAAATTTAAATGTATCGTTGCAAATGTTGAGGTACACAAAACTGCCAAAAATGTATGATTTGTCAGCATTGACAATTTGCTAGGAATGAATGGATGAAGTTTACCTCCAGAAAAATATCTTGCTTTGTCCGAGCAATGATCCTCTTTAATGCTGCTGTTCCACTCACCCGGGGGTGTTATAAATTAAAACGAGTCATGGCTGAGACTTGGACCACCAATTGCACTAAAAGCGGACATACAAGATAATCACCCGTTAGTCAGCATTTGTTATAATGTGGTTCAACTCTGGCACCGTACAAAGCCTTACTCTAAAGGAGTAAAAAATGGGTGTATTTCCAGTTGGTTGGCTTTACCTTACATAATATGTAACTTTTAGTGGCAAAGTATAACTTTATACTCTAAAAGGCTTGTTTAAAAAACTGATCCAGCAACTAATTTGTAATCCCCTTTTTTAAAATTATAGGTTGGAGATAGGATCATTAGCATTTGTGGAAAATCTACCGAGGGTGTGACCCATTCCCAGGCAGTCAACTTGCTGAAAAGTGCTTCAGGACGTATTGAGTTACAGGTAAATTAAAAATAAATATGTACGCTGTGATTTTGATTAACACTGGCTTGATACTTATTTGGAGATTCCGGTGGTTCCAATGTTGTACAACTGGAATGTTCGCTGGTGAGTGCTGCAAAATTCTAGATTTCCCCATAAATGTGAAAGTCAGAAACTCTTATCAATAACTTTCCAACTGTTTGGTGTCCATTTCAAGTCCATTTTCCAAGCGTGATCTTGCAACAATACCCCAACACTGATACTACATAAAATCTGTCCACTGAACCTGCACACACTTCAACGTGCTAGGAACAGTGTCAATTAATTTCAGTGGAGGGAAGCATTTGCAAGGGCACTAGGAAAATAGTGTATTCGATATTTTTGACAATTGAGCTCCGTTAAAAAGGTTTTTTTTTAATATAATTTTTAATGTTCTCGTTTAATTTTATCGAAACTTAATCTTATAGAAACTTACAAAATTCTTAAGGGGTTGGACAGGCTAGATGCAGGAAGATTGTTCCCGATGTTAGGGAAGTCCAGAACAAGGGGTCACAGCTTAAGGATAAAGGGGAAATCCTTTAAAACTGAGATGAGAAGAACTTTTTTCACGCAGAGAGTGGTGAATCTCTGGAACTCTCTGCCACAGAGGGTAGTTTTCATTGGCTATATTTAAGAGGGAGTTAGATGTGGCCCTTGTGGCTAAGGGGATCAGGGGGTATGGAGAGAAGGCAGGTACGGGATACTGAGTTGGATGATCAGCCATGATCATATTGAATGGCGGTGCAGGCTCGAAGGGCCGAATGGCCTATTCCTGCACCTAATTTCTATGTTTCTATGTTTCTAATTAGCATCTGCTTGAATATCACGGCCAATCAGGAATATTTATCTTTCTCAAAGGTTTCAACGGTCTTTTATTATCACGTGTACCAATTAAGGTACAGTGATATGCGAATTACCATACAGCCAAACTAAAAAAGCACCAAGACACACAACTACATAAAGGTTAACATAAACACCCACCACAACGGATTCCCCACGTTCCTCACTGTGATGGAAGGCAATAAAGTCTAATCTTCTCCTCTCATTTTTCTTCCGCGGTCGGGGAACCATCATCAAACTACCATCAATCGGGGTGATGGAAGCTCCCGCAGCCCGAGGTCAAAGCTCCCACGTCGGGGCGGTCGAAGCTCCCACGTCGGGGTGGTCGAAGCTCCACGTCGGGGTGGGTCGAAGCTCCCACGTCGGGACGGTCGAAGCTCCCGCGTCGGGGCGGTCGAAGCTCCCGCGTCGGGGTGGTCAAAGCTCCCATGTCGGGGTGGTCGAAGCTCCCACGTCGGGGTGGTCGAAGCTCCCACGTCGGGGCGGTCGAAGCTCCCACGTCGGGGCGGTCGAAGCTCCTGCGACTTGGAGTTCCCAAAGTCAGTCTCTTGAGCAGAGACCGCGGGCTCCACAATGTTAAAGTCCGCAGGCTCCCGTGGTGTAGCTCAGGGGTCGATCCCTGGTAAAGGGACCGCGGGCTCCACGATGTTAAAGTCCCGTAGGTTCCCGCAGTGGAGCTCTCGATGTCGGACTCCAGCAAAGGCCGCCAACTCCTCGATGTTAAGCCGCAGTGCGGACGGAGATAGAATACGGAAAAAACTTGCATCTCCTTCGAGGTAAGAGATTAGAAAAGGTTTCCTCCCAACCCCCTCCCCCACCCCCCACATAAAACAAGCATAAGAACACTAAAAACATACATTTAACACATACTAAAAAAACAAAGAAGACGAAAGGGACAGACAGACTGTTGGTGAGGCAGCCATTGCTGGCGCCACCCAGTGTTAAGCATGTTCTTGGCATTGACGTACTTGGCAATTAGTTAACAGTTATTTCTTTCACATTGTTTAGCCTTTCCTAGTCACCCACCTACATCACATGCAAAAATTCCATATGAACATTTTTATTCCTTATCTCAAATTTTTGGGTAGAGATTTGTGAATTCCATAAGGGTGAATCTCCATTACCAAACTACCATAACATAGGGTTTGTTGTATAGCATAAGATTACACAAGGCACTGTATAAAACTTTGATTGTTCATAGGTTGTTGCAGGTGGTGATGTTAGCGTGATAACAAATCAGCAGCAGGAACACGCAGCAACTACCCTTTCCCTGTCAGGGCTGACAGCAAGTAGCATCCTTCATGATGATCTAGCGTAAGTATTTTCTTAAAATATGATGCAACTATTGTTCAAAACCTGAAACATGAAACTAGTATAACAAGCCGTCCTTCTCAAAATCAAAGTGATTGGAGTTGAAGAAGAAGTTGAACGAAGAAGGTTCTTGGCCTGAAACGTCGCCCACTATTTTTCTCCATAGATGCTGCCTCACCCGCTGAGTTTCTCCAGCATTTTTTGTCTACAGTAGAACGTGTAGAACCTGGGTGTCATGGTACACCAGTCATTGAAAGTAGGCATGCAGGTGCAGCAGGCAGTGAAGAAAGCGAATGGTATGTTAGCATTCATAGCAAAAGGATTTGAGTATAGGAGCAGGGAGGTTCTACTGCAGTTGTACAGGGTCTTGGTGAGAACACATCTGGGGTTTTGTGTACTGTTTTGGTCTCCAAATCTGAGGAAGGACATTCTTGCCATAGAGGGGGTGCAGAGAAGGTTCACCAGACTGATTCCTGGGATGTCAGGACTTTCATATGAAGAAAGACTGGATAGACTCGGTTTGTACTCGCTAAAATTTAGGAGATTGAGGGGGGATCTTATAGAAACTTACAACATTCTTAAGGGGTTGGACAGGCTAGATGCAGGAAGATTGTTCCCGATGTTGTCCAGGACAAGGGGTCACAGCTTAAGGATAGAGGAGAATTCCTTTAGGACCGAGATGAGAAAAACATTTTTCACATAGAGAGTGGTGAATCTCTGGAACTCTCTGCCACAGAAGGTAGTTGAGACCAGTTCATTGGCTATATTTAAGAGAGAGTTAGATGTGGCCCTTGTGGCTAAAGGGATCAGGGGGTATGGAGAGAAGGCAGGTACAGGATACTGAGTTGGATGATCAGCCATGATCATATTGAATGGCGGTGCAGGCTCGAAGGGCCGAATGGCCTACTCCTGCACCTATTTTCTATGTTTCTATGAATGAAAGAGTTCAACCAGGTGAATGGATCTGCTGGTTGGGTCAGGTGGAGGTGGAAAAAGTTAAGCCCTGTTCAAGGGATAAGTGAACAGCTTGACCATTAAGCTATGGGAGAAACAACATGGAAGATTGGCATTTTCAAAACATCGCGATTGAAGATATGCTGTAGCAGAGTGAACATTCTCAACTATGAGCATTCTAGGCCTTTGATCAGATGGTTAGGAAAACGTATTGTCTTGAAGAAACAGATGATAGAAACAAAAAAGCATGGTCATAGCGTAACAGCATGGAAACAGGCCCTTTGACCCAACTCTTTTGGTGCCAACCAAGATGCACTATCTCTGCCAGTCTCTGCCAGTCCTATTTGCTGTCATTTGGCTCATATTCCTTCCAAACATTTCCTATCGATGTAGCTGTTTAATATCTTTTAAATGTTATTACACGTGCATCGACTATTTCCTCCGGTAGCTTGTTCAATATACTCACCACCCTCTGTGTGAAAAAGTTCCTTAGGTTCTTATTAAATCTTTCTCCTCTCATCTTAAACCTATGTCCCCTAGTTTGTGATTCCACTACCCTGGGAAAAAGACTGTGCTTTCATCCTATCTATTCCCTTCATGATTTTATGCACTTCTATAAGTGTACCCCTCAACCTCCAGAGCCCCAAAGAATAAACTGCTAGCCTGCCCAACCTCTCCCTGTAGCTCAGATACTTGAGTACTGGTGACATTCTCGTCAATTTTCTCAGCACTCTTTCCAACTTAATGGCATATTTGCTGTAAAAGCAAAACAAAATGTTTACAAGTCACAAGTTGGGACTCAGCTCAAGAATCTGCAACGATCTGAGGGTAAGGAGGTTTAGCAAGATAAATGCCATGGTAGAGGGACTTCCGCTGAATGTAGGGATTGCAGAAGCTGGGACATTCTTGACATAACACCAGTCAGCAAAGGTTCTAATAAGGGCATTTCAAGAAGAGCTTTGAGAGGGTTTTTGGAGTGGAACTATTTCCTGTCAAATTGGTTGTTGGAGGTCATAAATTAGGAATGCACTACCTGAAGAAATTATAGAATTGTATTCTCTCAGAATTTTTGAAAGATCGATGGAAATGAAGCTTGATTTTAATTATGAGGAAGATGCTGGAGTATGGAATTAAGTTGCACAGGCCAGCTTAAGTAACAATCACCAATCCTTTCCTTTCAACTGGAAGTGGCTGCTTGTATTCCAATTGGTAATGGTGCCATTATCTCATCTGTAGCATCTGTGGACAAATGTCCGTGCAATACTTAACATCATTGTTTGCATTATTCTTCAGGCCTCCACAATATAAGACAATTACTTTAGACAGAGGTGCTGATGGTCTTGGTTTTAGCATTGTTGGTGGATATGGTAGCCCTCATGGAGATCTGCCTATTTATGTTAAAACAGTCTTTGCAAAGGTAAGCATTCAGCAGAAGTGTCCAGTGTTCTCATGCATAGATGCTATGGTGCTTTTCCAATATAGTTTCAAAGGCATGTTAAACTAAGCAAGCCATTATACTGGAAAATGTTGCTATTTCAGACTATTTAAATATACCAGCCGAATTACCTGTTAACCAGAATGGGGCTAATTTTACATTTCATTTCAGACATGTTGGCTGCTGGGGATGATGGGGAGGGAGATGCAGAGGGTAATTGGTTAGGTACACTGGTTCCTGCCACCAATCACTTGCATGTAGTGGAAAGTAAGAGTCTAGAGGTGAGCCAAGGATAGCATGCACTACCCATGTGATCAAATAACTCAAGTGGCTTAGTGATGAAGAGGATCTTGAAGTCATATTTAAGCTCTGCAGCACCCACAGAACCTGATGAAAGACAAAGGACGTGTGTAGGAAAGAACGGCATATGCTGGTTTAAATCGAAGGTAGACACAAAATGCTGGAGTTACTCAGCGGGTCAGGCAGCATCTCTGGAGAGAAGAAATGGGTGACGTTTCAGGTCGGGACCCTTCTTCAGACCTGAAACGTCACCCATTCCTTCTCTCCAGAGATGATGCCTGTCCCGCTGAATTACTCCAGCATTTTGTATCTACCTCCGAAAGACAAAGAAAGTCTGGGAAAGGTTGACCTTAGACAAAAACCTGTACATATTCCAGAAATGTGAAGAGGTATGGCACTTGCAAATATATGGGGAATTTTACCCATTAAACACTATATTGTATGTCCAATAATAAAACGGGAAATTAAATAGATGCAACATTAGACACATAATCAGGCAGATGCATTCTGGTTTCCATGCACACAAATTGCGGAATTAGAGTAACATCACTATAAACAGATCTAATGGAAGGATATTGTGACTTTTAGGGAGCAGCTGCAGAAGATGGCCGCCTGAAACGTGGTGACCAAATCATTGCTGTCAATGGGCAACATCTAGAAGGTGTTACACATGAAGAAGCTGTCGGTATTCTGAAGCGTACAAAGGGGACGGTTACACTAACAGTACTTTCCTAATCGGAGCTTTATGATAAAACCTGTGAATGATTTATGTTGATTTAATGGACAAGACAGTAATAGAGGATCGTTTAGTGAATAATTCCACTAATTTAATAGAGAATGCATTTTATGAATGTACATCTGAGTTTTTTTGTTAATGAAAAATACAGTATTCTTGAACCTATGAAAAAAATATTAAATTTGGAATTGATAAAAAGAAGTGGAAATGAAAGAAATTAAGCATTGCTAACACATAATGTTAAATTTATGCATCATGTTCTTGAGATTTATTGCAGAAGATAACAAAGCTATCTTCCCTCCAAAAGCAAACTATTTACAATATTTTTAAAATGTGTTATTTGCTCTGAAGTTGATAATCTGGCTTTGTATTATTAAACAAGTCAAAAGTAGTACTGTTACTTTTATTTCTGTATTTTTCTTTGTAAATGATTCCCAGTGGAAGGAGCCACAGCAGCAACATCAGCCCAGGAGGGTTTAGAACAACAATTAAGTAAATAGCTAATTATTTTGATTTTGAAGGATAAAAATGAAACTTCGGTAAGAAAAATACTCTTAGGATGTGTAGTTGTGAAAATTACATTTGTCTAAATATTGTATTTGTATGTTGGTATCCAGACCCAATTCTGGGAAATATGAAGTAACAATGTCCAAATCTGCTGCTGTTCAAGTAAAGTGAAATGCTTTGGGCATTACACAGTATTGAACTTATCAGTTCAGATAGAAATAAATATTCTGTTCTGTGAAGTTAGCTTTTGTCTTCAACTGTAGGAGGTAGCCCGCAAAGTGCATCATGCCCTCTTTTTTAAAACACATGCAGTATTAATCCTTTTAATTTTAATGGAATGAAAATTGGGCAGATTCCACGAGAGCCATTCCACTTTTCCAAATTACCACCCAAAGTGGTCAAACTCAATCCCTGTGAATTTAACTCAAATATATTGCTGCTTTTACATAACAACCATTTAAAGTTATTTTTATTTTATGTTCAAGGGCATTGTTTCTTTGATTCACTACTTGTGAGCAAGAATTGCCAGTAAATTAGTCAATGACACTTGTGTGGGAGCATACTACCATTGTATAAATATTTAGTTTTGATATCCTGTGTACTGCTGAACTTCAGTGTGTAAAATCGTTTGAAAACATCTATTTTTTGACTTTAGTTTACAATTGTTTTAATAGTAACTAATTTTTATAACTGTAGAGACAGTTTTAAAATCTAAAAAATGGATTTTGTCATTGATATCTACTTTTCTTAATGTGAATGTAAAAGCAATAAACCATTACAAAATTGCTCATTATCGTTAAAACATGTTGCGTTGGATGTCTGCTGAAAGAATTCATATTTCATTATTTATTTCCTGATGCCCTAATTTTTCACCTTTTTCCTTGCCTGAACAATTAATTCCACCTGTTCCATCGCCCCGAGCTATTCAGATCACTGTAATTTACAGCCAAGAGCACACTTACCTTAGTGTTTAAGTATTATGCAATGTATGCAAGGATGGGGAATGATTCAACTTGCACATGGGATGTGTAGAGAAAAGCAATTTAGTAAGCTTTCACTGCAAACAACTTAAAAATAAATACTAAGACACACAGAAGTGAATGTAAAGACCTTTAACAGCGAGAAATACATTTACCTGTAACTAGTTACCTGTTGCTAGTTAGACAGGGCCGAATGGCATAATTCAGTTCCTATATCTTAAGGGTGTCAAAGATTACGGTGAGAAGGCAGACAAATGGGGTTGAGAGGGAAAAATAGATCAGCCATGATCGAATGGCAGTGTGGACTCAATTTGGCCGAATGGCCTAATTCTACTCCTTTATCTTATGGGCTAAATTTATTACAAATCTTTACACAAAGCTTTCTGGAAGCGAGGTGATGAAAAAGTAAATCCAGAAAGAAGAATGGAAAATCTGAAGAAGGATCCAGACCAGAAATGTCACCCATCGTTTTCCTCCAGAGATGCTGCTTAACCAACTGAATTACTCCAGCACTTATTGTCCATCTTAAGAAGAATGGACTGTTGATCAAACTGCAGGAATTAGTGTATTATGATGAAACAAGGAACTGCAGATGCTTGAACAGTCTGAAGAAGGGTCCTGGCCCAAAACATCTCCTATCCATGTTTTCCTGAGATACTGCCTGACCAGCTGAGCTACTCCAGCACTGTGTCTTCGAGTGTATTATGATGTCGTCCACAAGAGCACAGAACCTGGAATGTTAATGGAATAGACAAACTCCTGGATCTGTAAAGTTGCCACAAGCATAGAATTCTGACCTTGACATTTCTTTCAAACACTGCTCCAGCTATGGATGACGTAGAGAGCAAAAAAACAATTCCTCAGCTAAAATCGTTAGTTAAAAGGCTTTTAAATGCAATTAGAACCGTGTAAATATATAGGGTGGCAATCCTGATGCCACTCAAATACCACTTGTTTTATGAAATGACCATTGAGGTTTGAGTGTTTAACATTAATGTTACCAAATTCCAACCTCTGCCCACTGGCTTCGAAGTTCAGTCAAGCTGGGAAAAGTGTTAGACTATAATACTAAACAAATACCAGTTTGTTCTGATGCCGCAGTGCACTCGAGATTTGAGCATGCGTCTTCATTAACATGGTTTTGCTAGCAAGCCAATGCTGGTTTCATTCTTTTGTTTACATTAAACCAATTCCAACAACACTCGAGAAACACAACACCATCCAGAGCAAAGCAGCTTTTAATTGATATGCGCTCCACAACCATAAGCATAACACTCCTTCCAACTGTTGTGGATGTCATATACAAACTGTGCTGTGGCAACTTACTGCACAACTGGCAGGTCAACCACCTGGAAGGACAAGGGCAACAGCAAGAGAGCCCCACACCCAGAAGGGGCCTCTGCAAGTTGCACACGATCCTTACCTGGAAACATATCATAACCTCAATGGTTCTTGATTGTCATGTATGAACAGCTCAGTGCAATTATTTTGCACAACCACAAATGCAGTCACCACAATGTTGGCCTGTTTAAATCATAGAACGCTTACCTAGTTGGGAAGATGGCCTCAGAAGGGGCAAATGGACTTTAATCTTGTAAGTTATCTATTTAGAGAGGCCCATTAAACAATAACTGTTAGGACCTAGGAACAGAGGGACCTTGGTGTGCATGTCCCGAGACTCTTTGAAGGTATGGTGGACACTTATGTTCATTAGCTGGGGCACCGAACAAAGAGCAAGTCATAGTACAACTATAAAACATTCATTAAACTATGGATGGAGAACCAGATATAATTCTGGTTGCCACACAATAGGATGATATTATATTAGAGAGGGTGCAAAGGAGATAACCAAGCTGAAATGTTTCAGAGACTGAGTTTGTTTTCTGTGGATCACAGAATGCACAGGTGAACACAGGGTTTAGGTAGGATTGATATAAACTTTTTCCCATAGCAAACTTGTGCCCACTGACCATGAGTTTATGTTCTACCTTGTGTATTTGAGGCATGGAACACAGTGTTTTGAGAGTGTGGTGCAGACAGGCGTGGCGGCCTCAGCGGTGGCAGCAGTGAAAACTCGCGACGATGGGGCCTCGGCAGTGGTGAAGCCTCGCGGTGGTGGCGATGCTTCATGGCGTTGGGGAGGACAATGGCGGCCCAGCGTGGAGGAACTGTTGGGAGGAAGGGGGTGGACAAGAGGGGGAGTCGGCGTGCTTTGTAACTTTGTCAGCGTCATAGGTGGCTGCCGTTTGTATACATTATGTATACAAGCAAAGAATCTCACTGCCTAGTCACATGTGACAATAAAGTATTCCTATTCCTATCCTCCATGCATTTAGATGAACACTTGAAAAACCAAGGCATGGAAGAGCTGCTGGATTAGTACAGTTGGGTCCCTGATGGCCAGCACAGGCAATGGACCAAAGGGTTTGATGATTGTAACTATCTGGAAGTACTTGTTCAGGAAAGACCACTTATGTTCCCCACCCTCACCATCGCAGAACGTTAAAAATGGGCCAGAAGTCAAGAGAGTTTTATTGTCATGTGTCCCAGATAGGACACATGACAACAATTCTTGCTTGCTGCAGCACAACAGAATATGTAAACATAATACAGAACAGGAGATATAACTTCAGAGCGTCTATAGACCATATATATATATATATATATATACGCAATAAATAAACAGATAAAGTGCAATACAATAATAGACTGTTATTGTTCAGAGCATGTTTGATGTCGTGTTTAATAGCCTAATGGCTGTGGGGAAGAAGCTGTTCCTGAACTTGAATGTTCCAGATTTCAAGCTCCTGTACTTTTATCCCGATGGCAATGGAGAGATAAGTGTGTGGCCAGGATGGTGTGGGTCTTTGATGATGTTGGCAGCTTTTTTGAGGCAGCGACTGCGATAGATCCCTTCGATGGTGCCGATGATGGACCGGGCAGTGGTCACAAGTTTCTGTATTCTTTTCCGCTCCTGGACGTTCAATTAGCCGAACCAAGCCATGATGCAACTAGTCAGTATGCTCTCTACTGTGCACCTGTAGTAGTTCGAGAGAGTTCTCCTTGACATACTGACTCTGTAATCTTCTCAGGAAGTAGAGGCGCTGATGTGCCTTCATTA
The DNA here is from genome assembly GCF_028641065.1 of Leucoraja erinaceus. Lineage (NCBI taxonomy): Eukaryota > Metazoa > Chordata > Chondrichthyes > Rajiformes > Rajidae > Leucoraja > Leucoraja erinaceus. Next base: position 44,661,244 of record NC_073379.1, read on the forward strand.
TAATTGCATCAGTGTGCTGGGACCAGGAAAGATCTTCAGAAATATGCACGCCCAGGAAATTTAAGTTTTTAACCCTTTCCACTGGTGGGTGAGTTTAGAACCAAAGGCCATACCTTTAGAAAGGAGATGATAAGGAATTTCTTTAGTCAGAGGGTGGTGAATCTTGAATTAATTGCCGCAGACATATGTAGAGGCCATGTCAATGGGTATTTTTAAGGCAGAGATTTACAGATTTTTGATTACTATGGGAGTCAGCAGTTATGGGGAGCATGCAGAAGAATGGGGTTGAGAGGGAAAGATAGATCACCCATGATTGAATGGCGGAATAGACGATGAGCAGAATGGCCTTATTCTGCTCCTAGAACCTATGAAATGAGATCTGCAGGTGCTTTGGCCATCATGATCTTCACACACAATTTTCACATATAAAGAGTGGTAACTTTGTTGATAAACAGGTCAGGTTGCACCTGTGGGGAGCTACATCGGTAGAATCCTTCACTTCAAGAATGTCACTTGTCACATTGAGTCAGTATGCCCAAGCAGCCTTCTCATTACTCAAGAAGGCAATAAATATTGTGTGCAGGCCCTTCCAAGGGAAATTCCAACGTATTAATGGGTACAAACTAGTTTGCATAGCATATATCAATCGTAATGTCTTGTAACCATGAGCAAGCCCAGCAGATCAGAACCACATAACTTTGCTGTCAAATGCAGACTTGCTGAGGCATAGCTCGGTGGCTAGACGACTTGGCAGAACTCAATGACCTCTTTTTTTAGAATCACATTACAACTTCTTGCATGAAAATGATTCCAAGTTCTGTTAATTTAAAATTTCAAAAATAAATTTGATCATATTTTTGCATCGAATTCCTGCACAGAAACTATTCTAACCATCATTATCAAAACATGGAATTGAGCATTCATTTGAATGGTGCATTGATGCCGTTGCTCTTCCATTCGAAATCTGGTTTCTTGTACCCAGTTCACACAGAGCATTAGATTCATCAATTGATGTTCATGTTTGGCAAGACAATGCCAAATGAATGCTATTCAAGGAGTAACATAATCAAATTCCGAACCTATGTGTACACACACACACACACACACACACACACACACTGGTCAGTTCATTTTTACACGGATCATAATCTACAATTTTATCATCACAAGACCAAACAAATTGAGACCCAAATCTCAAAAGACATGGTTTCACATGTTGCAATCCAACAAACATCTCATCAAAAGCATGCTGTGTTTTTGTATTGCAATGTAAATCAGTGGGGTTAAATTGTTTGAAAACTTCACTTGAGTTTTTGCACTAGGGGGCAGCCTTACATTAATTAGCAATTCCAGATGTAAAAAAACTTGGTTTCAATGCAGCACATGGCTTTGTTAAACTACAGATGCAATTGGCAAATCTCACTATGTTCAGATTTGTGCAGAAACAGTTGTCTACATTTCCCCTTTATTACTGTAGAATGCTTGATCCCAAGTTAAATGGAATTAAATCAGAAACAATTGACCCAGGCATGCAGTTTAAAAACCTAAGGATAAATTATTTTCATTGCTCCTGATGAGTTTCATGTACCAACTTCATTAAGTGTTTAAATGTTTTTTCCAGTCATTGAAAGCAAGGGAAAAAAAGGACATAACTTTGTATCAGTATTCTGATGCTTCTCACTCTGCATCTACCTTCTCCATATGAGCCAAGGCAGCTCTTCACCAGCTGCAAGGACAGTTATAGAAACATAGAAATTAGGTGCAGGAGTAGGCCATTCGGCCCTTCGAGCCTGCACCGCCATTCAATATGATCATGGCTGATCATCCAACTCAGTATCCCGTACCTGCCTTCTCTCCATACCCCCTGATCCCCTTAGCCACAAGGGCCACATCTAACTCCCTCTTAAATATAGCCAATGAACTGGCCTCAACTACCCTCTGTGGCAGAGAGTTCCAGAGATTCACCACTCTCTGTGTGAAAAAAGTTCTTCTCATCTCGGTTTTAAAGGATTTCCCCCTTATCCTTAAGCTGTGACCCCTTGTCCTGGACTTCCCTAACATCGGGAACAATCTTCCTGCATCTAGCCTGTCCAACCCCTTAAGAATTTTGTAAGTTTCTATAAGATCCCCTCTCAATCTCCTAAATTCTAGAGAGTATAAACCAAGTCTATCCAGTCTTTCTTCATAAGACAGTCCTGACATCCCAGGAATCAGTCTGGTGAACCGTCTCTGCACTCCCTCTATGGCAATAATGTCCTTCCTCAGATTTGGAGACCAAAACTGTACGCAATACTCCAGGTGTGGTCTCACCAAGACCCTGTACAACTGCAGTAGAACCTCCCTGCTCTTATACTCAAATCCTTTTGCAATGAAAGCTAACATACCATTCGCTTTCTTTACTGCCTGCTGCACCTGCATGCCTACCTTCAATGACTGGCGTACCATGACACCCAGGTCTCGCTGCATCTCCCCCTTTCCCAATCGGCCACCATTTAGATAATAGTCTGCTTTCCCGTTTTTGCCACCAAAATGGATAAACTCACATTTATCCACATTATACTGCATCTGCCAAACATTTGCCCACTCACCCAGCCTATCCAAGTCACCTTGCAGTCTCCTAGCATCCTCCTCACAGCTAACACTGCCCCCCAGCTTAGTGTCATCCGCAAACTTGGAGATATTGCCTTCAATTCCCTCATCCAGATCATTAATATATATTGTAAATAGCTGGGGTCCCAGCACTGAGCCTTGCGGTACCCCACTAGTCACTGCCTGCCATTGTGAAAAGGACCCGTTTACTCCTACTCTTTGCTTCCTGTTTGCCAGCCAGTTCTCTATCCACATCAATACTGAACCCCCAATGCCTTGTGCTTTAAGTTTGTATACTAATCTCTTATGTGGGACCTTGTCGAAAGCCATCTGGAAGTCCAGATACACCACATCCACTGGTTCTCCCCTATCCACACTACTAGTTACATCCTCGAAAAAGTCTATAAGATTCGTCAGACATGATTTACCTTTCAGATTCAGATTCAGATTGTTTGCTATGTCGCTCTTCAAGGGAGATGCTAAATGCATTTCGTTGTCTCTGTACTGTACACTGACAATGACAATTAAAATTGAATCTGAAATTGAATCTGAATCTGTTTTAACTAATCTCTTTCTTTTCACATATCTATAAAAACTTTTCCCTTATGGAAGGGAAATATGTGCTGGATTTAATACCCACATCCTTTGAGGATATATTTTTTTAATTTAGACAGTGTACATGGATAGGACAGTTTCAGAGGAATATGAGCCAAACGCTGGTAGGTGAGACTAGTGTAAATGGGACATGTTGGCCGGTGTGGGCAATTTTGGTCAAAGAGCCTGTTTCCACACAGTAAGACTCTATGACTGACTGCCTTGCTAATGAATGAATCCAAAATAACATATTTTTTCAGGAGAGGGAATAATTCAGCTCCTGTTATCACAAAATAATATTTTTTTCTTTCAATTGCATTGACCATAAACTGCAGCTAAAGATCATAAGACATGGGAGAACAATTAACCCACTTGGCCCATTGAGTTGGTTCCACCTTTCGATCATGCCTGATTTATTTTTCCCTCTCAACCCCATGTTCCTGCCATCTCCCATAAACTTTGACATCCTTACTAATCAAGAACTAATCAATCTCACGTTTAAAAATATCCACTACCATCTGTGGCAATTTATTCCACAGATTCAGCATCCTCTGTCTAAAATAAATCTTCCTCCACTCCATTCTAATAGCGCATCCTTTTATTCTGAGGTTGTCCCCACTGGTCCCAGACTCTCCTAATATTGGAAACATCCTCTCCACATCCACACGATCTAGCGCCTTCATTATTCGGTAAGTTTCAATGAGATCCTCACTCACCCTTCCAAACTCCAGCGAGTCAGGCCCCGAGCCATCAAAAGCTCCTCATATGTTAATCTAATCCTTCCTGGGATCAAAGGATTATCCTGAAGTAGGACAAATGGAGCTGGAAATTGCAAGCTTAGTAGTTTTACAGAACAGACTTTCAAAAAATAAAAAAGTTTTCTGGAGAGAAAAACCTGTGAATGAAATGGGAAAATTGTTTCCTGTCAGGAAGCAATGTCAAAATAAATTGCCACACCGATGGAATTTTTTTTTTAAATGGCATATTGGGATCGATAAAGCATTAACATATGTTGGCTATACTTAGTGAAAGCACAAACTGGAAGAAATGCTGTCAGGAGATCAGGATGTGGTTTCAACTGCAAAGATTTGTTGTCATGATTGTTAGATCTTGTGATTTATATTATTTGTAACGCTGCCCAACTAAATGATTTTTTTAAACTTATTATTGATGTGGCAATGCAGAAACCATTACCAATTTCCTTCAAACTAATACATTTAAAAGGTTTATTAATTCATTTCCATGATAAATGCACAAATTCAATAAAAGGAAACATTCTATTTTAACAACTGTTTTCATTGATCCCACTGTACTACTTACGGCTGTATGGTAATATGAATATCATTGCACCTTAATTGGTATACGTGACAATAAAATACCTTTAAAACCTTTGAAAACAATTTCCTCAGACTGATAAAAAAGTGGGCAAGGAAGTTAATTTACAGTTTCATTCAATTATTTCTCTTCCAGTTCCACCTTATACCTCAAATTCCACTGGAATGTTGGTTGGTTCACTTCAAATGCAAGGAATGTGGTTGCTGAAACAAAAGAAAGTCTGAAACCAAGAATATACTGAGAAGAAAATTGGGTAATTAAAAATGTTACAACTTTTAAACTAGTTAGGGTTAAAATCTTACTGGCGCTGGCAATATTTGTAAGCTTTAACCAGCTCAGAAATGACAGGTAGTTCAGCAACAGTATAACTAATGGGGGATTTGCTGGTTAGAGGTACCATATTCAATTGCAGACCCACTTCTGCTTGTGGAAAAGCAGCACTGGTAGATAATTATGAGCTAGGCATAATCACCTTTTATGAGTTGCATTTCTAATGAAACAGGGCAGTGGTAGTTTTTCAGGCAGCAACTGTGGCAAACCTGCTAGAACACTGGGGAAGTTGAAAACTATGGCAAATATATTTATATTAAAAAATCTATTTAGAATTTACTTTAGAGATACAGCATGGAAACAGGCCCTTCGGCACACCAGGTCTGTGCCAACCAATCATCCAGTATCCTACATTCAAGGAACAATTTACAGAACTTGCCAATTAACCAACAAACCTGAAGTAGACACAAAATGCTGGAGTAATTGTGGGAGGAAACTGGAGCACCCGGCGAAAACCCATGCGGTCACAGGGAGAACGTACAAACTGTATAAATAGCACTTAGTCAGGATCAAACCCAGATCTCTGACATTGTAAGGTTGCAACCCAGCCGTCACGCCACTAAGTCGCTCTAGTTCACTTCACTGAGGTGTCTCAGTAACAAAGCAAGTTATTAAAGAGACCTCAGGTGGAGCACACGCCCCAATCTGTTTCAATGATGATGAAGTGGAGACTGAGTTGAGAACTTTAAGTTCCCAGTTATAAATATCAAAAATAATTTGTCCTGGTTCAATCACTTAATGCAACAGCCAAGAAAACACACCAATGCCTCGACTTCCTCAAACGATTAAAGAATTCACCATATCCCAATAAGACATTCTATCGAGATGCTTCACACTTTGGTATGGCACCTGTTCTGCCCAAGACTGCAAGAAATTGCTGATAGTTATGAATGCAGTCCAGTCCATCACACAAACCATCCTCTCCAATCCGTCTCCCAACCAAATCTCTACTTCATGCAACCGCATGAACGCAACCAACATGATGACCACGTACCCTGGTCATTCTCTCTACTCCCCTCTCCGGTTGGGCAGAAGATACAAACATGAAAGCACATACCGCGAGAATCAAACTTCAGGAATAAGAACACTGTCATCAAACTCTTGAACGGTCCTCTCATATACTGAGGATGTGTTCCCGATCTTCCAATCTGCCTCGTTTCAGCCCTTTTATCTACATTTTTTTCTGATTTGCCTTGGTAGCATGACAAGTTTTTTCCACTGAACTTTAGAACACGTAACAATAAACTAAACCAAACATCCATTGCCAAAAGGAGGCAATAATGATGATGCCCATTTGAGCTCCAAGCTGAATTTCTCTTGCTGTTTGACAATTTCACATATTGTCACCATCCCAACAAGAAATACATCCTATCCGAATGCATCACAACTTGGTTTGACAACATATTGCAGACTTGTGGATGTAGCCCAGTACATCACAGAAACCAGGCTCTCCCTACACTTTACTGTACTTCAGGAAAGCAGGCAACATAATCAAGGACTGCTTTGACATTGGTCATTCCCTCTTCTCCCCTCACCCGGAGGACAGAAGATACTAAAGTTTAAAAGCATGTATCACCATATTCAGGAATAGCATCTTTCCCTTTGTAACTTCATCTGCACTTTGTAATTGTAACATTATGAAGCTGAAATACTATTCTGTACACTATTTATTTGTCTGCTTATTGGATCTTTATTGGGGCTTCCAAATGAAGTCCATAGTCTAAAGTTGAAATTGAATTCAGAAAGCAGCCCCCATGATTGTCAATTCAGCCAATGAACCAGGGAGAAAGTGGGACCACTCAAGAACAAAGGAGGGGATTGATGCTTGTAGTCAGAGGACATAGGTAAATGAGTAATTTGCATCTGTATTCACAGAGGAGAAGGACTTGGAGGACAGCAATATGAGTATGGAGAATACACATATATTAGGGCGATTGAGAGGAGGTGGTGCTGAAACTCATGGAGAGCATTAAGATGATACCAGACTAGTTGGGACCCGTTGGGTCAGCACCACTTTCTCTCAATCTCAACCTGTTCCCCCATGCAATATTCAACCACTTACCCATAGCCCCTAACTGCGCAGGCGCAGCTCATTTCCCTTCATCTGCAGCACTGCCTCCTCCTCCTCTTCATCCTCCCACTTCTTTCCCCTCTCCTCCTCCCTTCCACAATCCCTCCCTCACCTCTCCTTTCCCCCACCCTCAGTCCCTCCCTCCCTAACTCATCTCCACTCTCTACCCCCTTCCTACCCCTCTATTCCCCCACCTCACCCATTCCTCACCTCCCCTATCCCCCCACTATCCCACCTGACCTGCACCACTGCCCTCCTCACCCTCTATTCCCTACTCTTCCTCTATTGTCCCTCTTCCCCCACTCTCCCTCCTCACCTCCCCCACTACCTCCCCCCCCCACCCATTCCTCTCCGTCAATCACCCCACATCTCCCTCTTCACCTCCCCAGGATCTTGAGATTGCAGGGGCCGGCCTCAGTCGAAGTCGGCCAGGCTCTGGGCTACGCAGCTCCAGTCGCACTCCAGCTGGCGGTGATGCACTAACTCAGCTCGCTCCGCTCCTTCAATTCTCCCTGCCGGTGAGTGACAGAGGATCCGGCCAATCAGTGCAGCGATTTTGTGTCAGAAGGGGCGTCGCCATCCCGGCATGGGTGTCGTCGTCCCAGGTGAATCTCAGGGGAGGAGACCAATCTGCATGGTGGTGACTGGCAGGAGAGGAGACCAATCTGCGCATGCGCCTTTTTAAGATTTTTAAACCTTAATACCTTTTAAACTATACCATCGATCAGAACAAAATTTGTTGCACTTGATCACAGCAAAATGATGAGTAAGATGGCGAAAAATCATAGCGCTATCCTGTACCATTTTTGCGCAAATAGAAAAACCACGCAGACCGGAAAAGCAAAAGATCAGAGTTTTAGTTATGTATAGATGTCCCCAGAGCCTGATGGGATCTATCCCGTTATTGAGAGAAGCAAAGGAGGAGATTGCTGGATGTTGGATGAGGATCTTTGTTTCCTATCGAGCCACAGGCGAGTTCACAGAGGAACTGAGAGTGGCCAATGTTGTTCCTTTGTTTAAGAAGGGAAGTAGAGAGAATCCAGGGAATTATAGAACAATGAGCCTCATGTCAGCCAGTAGTAGGAAAACTATTGAAGAGAATTATTTGAGATAGGATTTACTCCCATTTGGAAGAGAACGGGGTAATTATGGGTTGCTAGTGATTGAGTTATTTTAGGAGGTGATGAAGGAAATTGATGGTGGGGTGATAGATGTTGCAAACATAGATTTTAGTAAGGCTTTTGATAAGGTCCCTCATGGTAGGCTGATTCAAAAGATTAACATATATGGGATTTACAATGACTATGTTGTATGGATTCAGAACTGGCTTATTCATAGAAGACAAAGGGTTGTGGTGGACAGAAGATGTTCTGGCTAAAGAGGTCTGTGATCCGCGGAATTCCTCAGGGATCTGTGCTGCAACCTCTTGTGATACATATAAATTACCTGTATGTAAATCTAAATGTCAAAGAAAGGGTCTCGACCTGAAAAGTCACCCATTCCTTCTCTCCAGAAAGGCTGCCTGTCCCACTGAGTTCCCCCAGCATTTTGTGTCTACCTGCATGTAAATGTAGATGGTGAGTAAATTTGCTGAAGACACCAAAATTGATGGCGTTGCAGACAGTGAGGAAGGCTGTCAAAAGATACAGTGGGATATAGAGTTGCTGCACATTGGAAAGTTAAATGCTAGGGGAAAGTGTGCAGTTAATGGCAAGACCTAAACAGCATTGATGTGCACTGAAGGTGGCAGCACACATAGATTGGGTGGTAAAGAAGAAAACTGGTTTGCTTGCCTTTGTTGCTAGGGGCAATGAATATAACAGTCAGGACGTTATAATACAGATATAGAGCTGTATTATAACGTCCTGACTGTTATATTCATATAGACTATATGACTTTGATTAGAGTGCATTTGAAGTATTGTGTGCAGTTTTGGTCGCCATATTACGAGAAAGATGTTAAGGCTTTAGAAGGGGTGCAGAGGAGTTTAACCAAAATGCTGCCTGGATTAGAGGGTTTCAGCTACTGGGAGAGATTGGATATACTTGGATTGTTTTCTCTGGAATGTCAGAGGTTGAGTGGAAACTTGATAGAAGTATATAAAATCAGAAGACATTGATAGGGTAGAGTCATGACCTTTTTTCAAGGATGGAAATGTCCAAAGCTAGAGGGCATAGCTTTAAGGTGAGAGGGGGAAAGTTTAATGGAGATGTGCAGGGCAAGTTTTTTACACAGAATATTAAGGGTCTGGAACGCATCGCCGGGGGGGGGGGGGGGGGGGGGGGGGGGGGGTGATGAAGACAGATATGATAGTGGTGTTTAAAAGGCTTTTAGATAGACAGATGGATGTGTAGAGAATAGAGGGATATGGATCATGTACAGGCAGATGAGATCAGTTTAACTTGGCATCACGTTCAGCACAAACATTATGGGCTGAAGGGCACATTTTTGTGCTGTACTGTTCTCTGTTCTGTATGTTCTATGACTGGCTTTCCCACAAATTTAATTTCATGAAAGATGAATTGAATTTAATATAAATTTGACCAAGGGGTCCCGTTGGGTCCCACCCCCTCAACGCGTGGGGGGAGGGGGGGAGAGGGGGGCGGGGAAAGAGGGGGAGAGGGGAGGGGGGAAGAAGAGGGATGCTGGAGGAGGAAGAGAAAGACTGATGAGAGAGAGGGCGGGGGGGGGGAGAGAGAGGAGGGTGGGGAGAGAGAGGGAGGAGAGAGGGGAGAGAGGGGGGGGGGAGAGAGGGAGGGAGAGAGAGAGAGAGAGGGAGGGGGAGAGAGAGAGAGTGAGCGAGAGAAAGAGAGAGAGAGAGGGGGGAGAGAGAGGAGGGGGGAGAGAGAGAGAGAGAGAGAGGGGGGGGATTCTCAAACACCGCCCCACCCCCGCCCGACAACAGGAGGAGCGTCACGAGGAGAGAGATCAAAGTCGACTCTCCGGGACGAGTAGAAGCTCGATAGAGGCTGCCCGACACGGGGGGAGGGGGGGGGAGGACCAAAATATTCCTGCTCAGACCACGCCTGCCGGAGAGAGGGAGGGAGGAGGGGGGAAGAGAGAGAGGGGGGGTGGAGGAGGAGGAGGGGAGGGAGGGGAGGAGGGGGGTGAAGAGATGCGGGGGGGGGGGGTGGGGGCCGGGGGGGGGGGAGCATAGGTTAGAAGTTCACCTGCTTCGTTCTCAACAGAAAGAGTGATAGGTACTGGAAAACAAGTTTAAATGGTATATGTTATGTTTCAGATAAAACCACGCAGCACAAATTCTAATTTGTGGGATTATTGAAGAAATGATTGCCAAGTGGTACTCCCTTTGTCTTTAGTAAATTGTCGACTTGTACCTCAAGTATACCCACACAGACACTGCTTTGTGCCCATCTCATTCAATTGGCATGTAAAATTGCAATTTCAGCTGTTTCTAGCATCTGTGTCTCTTTTAGATCTCTCCCTCTACCCCTCCCAGTTGACTAAACAAACTGAACAGCAAGCACCAATAAATCAGTTCATGTCCAGCAGCAGCTGCCATTGCAATACATCTGCTTCTGTTCTGGAGGAATAAGAAATAGACCATTGTACACTGCAGTACCACAATTGTTCACAAAGCTTATTTAGCGGGATGCTCGAGACAGTTGCTGGACTGAATACTGAGAAACAACCCACTGATGAGTGACTAACCAATTTAATTTGGCCATTGTTGTATCTTTCTTGATCTTTACAATAAAGAAAAGTGTAGAGAAAAAGTTCCCATTGCAATCTGCAGCAAGATGACAAATTAAAATATTTCAAGTCTTACAATTTAAGAAACAGCATCATTATAATTTCATTTTTTTCATTTTCAGTTCAGAGATTCTCATTTTGATTTTCTCAATAATCTCTGGACTATTTTCAGTTAATTAAGATAAAACAGTCAAGCATTTCAACGTTTGGTCTCTGTATATATAATTAAATTAAAATCAGTTCCTTCTTTTTCGTTCATGTGGTCTAAGCAAAGGCATTTAATGTTTTGGCCATGCTTTTACTCTCCTGCCTCACTTCACGAGGTAAAACACAGACCAACACATCCCACAAACTACCAGAATTAGTCAGCGCGCTATTTGAAGACCTCATCAACACTCCAAAAACAAACCGAAAGAAAAGGTAAAAAGCAGAAATCTTTCCTTCATTGCTTAATAGAAAATGAATTTAATTTGCTTGCCTAAATATTTTCATTTTCTTACAATACATTATATATTTCTCTTAATTCTAACTTTTGAACGTGTTTGGATGATTGTATTCATGTGTAGTATTATCTGATTTGTTTGGATAGATTGCAAACAAAAACTTTTCTCTGTACTTTGGTACACATGACAATACAAAATCTAAACCTAAACCTAAATCTTACTTACCATTTATTTTTTGAGTAGCATCTTCCATCATAATTTATCAAGTATTGGGTGGCACAGTGGCACAGCAGTAGAGTTGCTGCCTTATAGTACCAGACACCTGTGTTCAATCCTGACCATGGGTGCTGTGTGTACGGAGTATGTACGTTCTCACTGTAACTGCATGGGTTCTTCCGGGTGCTCTGATTCTCTCCCACATTCCAAAAACATGCAGGTTTGTAGGTTATTTAGCTTCTGTAAAATTGCCCCTTGTGTATAATATGCGAAACTGAGATAACATACAACTTGTGAACGGGTGATTGTTGGTTGGCACGGTTTTGGTGGGCCAAAGGATTGGTTCCATGCTCCATCTCTAAACACTAAACAACTGCTTATGCAGAAGTCCTAATAAGGTTTGGGTGCAGTCGGTGGGAAGTGGGGGCAGGAGTTAAGGCATATGACACAAACCTTGAAAATCATGACGTCATCTGGATCTTCCCCACAACAAGCTGAATTAAGCTGAACTCATTCCTAATAGCAACAAAGAGGATACCTAGATATCGCAACACATTTAATAAATCAGTTTTACTCTACTATCTCTAGCCTATTAAATTCAGGATAAAGCCGTTAACAGAGAGCACAGTGCCTGAATATTGCAACATTTTACCATCAGGATAAACTTGGAATTTCAAGTAGCGAGAGGAGAGGAGTTGGTTTGTGGGAACTGCTCCAGTACATCGAGTGCGCGGGCCGACCGGACTTTGAATAATGGTGTCAAAAATGGCAGCGCACGCGTGCGTAATATATGAAAAAATAATTTCACTGTGCAGTTGCATATGTGACAAATAAAGCACTATTGAACTATTGAGGTACCATATGCCCACTCGTAGTATCTGACCATCTCCATCAAGCAAGAATGATACTATTGCTTCTGTTGTGGGGAATGGGCACTCTGAGGATCATCAATCATGAAGTAACAACATTGGCTGGATACTAAATTATTGCAGAAGCATCACAGAAGCTGCCAGTGGAGTGATTACTCTCTGCCCCACTTATCCCAGTTGTTGACCATCCTGGACTCAAAAGTCTGGCTTGTGACATAAGTCACTCGAAGCTCCAAGAATACTTAAGATGGCAGACATATGCCTCTTTAGATGTAGCCTCAAGAAAGTTTCTTGCTTGATTTTAGAAGTGCAATCACAAAACAATACGCCAATTGATTTGGGAAGATGGTGGTTGCTGCACATTAAACCATAAAATAGCCCATTCTGCTTATCAAGTCCATGTTGGCTGCCAATAGAGCAGTCCTGACCATTTTATCACCCTGCTCTTTGTCCGATCAATCACGTTAGCCATTTATGTTCCACAGAAGCAGTTTTCTTCATCTTAAATCTCAGTGATGACCATCTATTCCATTGTCCATTAAATGCTTATCCAATCTTCCTTAAAATACAAATGCAACCTTTCTTTAAATATATCTCCATCTTTACCCATCCTCGACACTGCTTTGAATTATCTGTTCCTTTCAGCTCTAGAGCTTATGCACGTTCATGCATTTTATCCCACCACTGGTGTTATCTGCTATTGAAGCAATAAGCCGTGGTATTCCCTAACCTGAACCACCATGTGATTTTAAAATACGCTTTTAATCAAAGTTTTGATCATCATTCTTAACACAAGACATTGCATGAACATTGGGGAGCTTTTGGACCTTGGAGGGCTTGGAGGATTTGAAAGTCTCAAGAGCTGGAGAGAGTTGGCAAGTTATGGGCAATGTAATGAGGAGCATTAGATGCCTGGAGACCATTGGAGTTTGATGCTGGTTGACACACTGACAATTACAATGAACATGAGGTGAATGCATGTCATCCAAGGATGTACACAAGGAAGCTACTCGCTCTTTGATTTCACTATTTTCTCTTTGTGGAGACAGGTCAGAAATGTAAATTGCATTGGACAGAACAGATGGTTTCAGAGGATGAATTATAGTCATGTCTGGGGTCTGCATGTGGGCAAGTAATGACCTGTTCAAAACCACCTGGCTGCATGCACATCTGTTATTCGTCGCAAGCCATCCATAGTTCAATACATTATATCTTTTTACAGATGTACTTAAGTGGGCATTGACTTGTGACAGATTTACATGATTTAGGTGCAGGTTGTAAGAAATTTAAAAACAATGCTTCAGTAAATAGTCTGAAAGTCAGACCAGTTGACAGGGCTGATTTTATTATGTGATGATATTTAAGTAGAACTGGTTCATTGTATGTGCCCTATTTCAGTAGTATTCAAATCAGGTGCTATTGCACTTTAGTTTAATTAGTCTCCTGGTGGCACGGTGGTGTAGCAGTAGAGCTACTGCCTTACAGCGTCAGAGAACTGGGTTTGATCCTGATTACAGGTGCTTGTCTGTACGGAGTTTGTATGTTCTCCCCATGAGCTGTGTGAGTTTTCATCCGAGATCTTTGGTTTCCTCCCACACTCCCAAGACATACAGCTTTGTAGGTTCATTGGTTTGGTATAAATGTATAAAATGTAAACTTGTCCCTAGGATAGTGTTAGTGTGCGGGGAACTGCTGTTTGGTATGGCCTCAGTGGGCCAAAGGGCTTGTTTCCTCGCTGTATCGCTAATCTAAACTAAACTGAACTAGATTTGTGAAAGAAAGGATTTTAAGATTTAAAAAAAGACAACAAGTGCCGGTGTGACTCAATGGAACAGGGAGATATCTGGAACACATGGATAGATGACATTTCAGGTCCAGACTCTTCTTCAGACTCAAAATTCAGTTCTAAATTCTAAGATTAACCTTGTGATGTGGGGACAACCAAAATAATCCTGTTTTCCTTCAAATCAATAACTACAGGCACATCCTTGCAATTCTTGTAACTTTCTCTTAATGTGAATGAACTCAGGGCATGATCTACTCAAGAACACTAAGTGGTTGCAGTCATCATCAGACCAAAATATTCTGACAAGTAAAAGGAAAATACCCCTACTCTTTTTTTAGTATTAGCTTATGTGGTTATGCACATAGCTGTGTTTGGATCTCTGCCATGAACAATATTTATGTGGCATTAACATAGAATGCATACCCAATACAAAACAGTCTGGTGACGTTGTGGTAAAGGTTGGAGAGCATCCATTAGACATAAGTAGACCATGACTTCAAGCATGAAGCCAATGGCCCCATTTTGGAGTCTCACATTCCAGCTGATACGTCCTTAACCTTGTTGCATGACTCAATATAAAGAAGCATCATCTCCCCAGCCTAGGATATTTAAAAAGGGACTATCCTTTATTTACCGATTAGTGGCTGGTTAATTTCTACAATAAATGTTAGATCTTTACATTTTTGTTATACTTTCCATGATTCTTGCAATGTCAATGCCTACAGCAAACAATGTGGCAGAGACTGAAGGATTTTGAGGTGAATCAGGTCTAATATTCAAACCAATTTCTTTCAAGAGTGGGCGCCCCAGAAATCCTTCCTTTTGCAATCAAACACAAGTTTCACTAGGTCTGTAAAATTGTGATCTCAATAAGAATGGAGCAAATATGCAAAATATTTAAAAACATTTATCAGGTTTAAATTCCATCTGTCAATGCTCTGCCTTCATCAATATATCTTGTTACTTCTTCGAAAAACTCAGAAAGAGGTTGCATAAAACCATGCTGACTATCTGTCCCTCCAAATTTCTCCCACCAATTTCTCCAACCTGGCTTATCCCTGCTGCCCTTCTTGAATAAGAGGACCACATTTGCTGTCTGCTACTCATCTGGCACCTCACCTACGGCCAACAAAGATTTAAAACTCTACCAGGGCCCCAGCCTTTTCCTTTCTTGTGTCCCGTAGGCACCGTAGACTGAGGCACCTTATCAGGTCCTGGAGATTTATCCAGCCTTGCGCCATTTCTTCACATCTCCATGTTGCAACTCCTGACATTCGGAAGAACAAATGCTTCCACCCGTATATTCCTCCCAAGTCACCCACTAAACTGGAATGCCATTGATGGTTCCTGGGAGTAAAAATACGGATCCCTGGCCTATTTTACCCTCCTGTACAAACCATTCCCTGAGCACAGGAGGATGAAGAATAATCTTAAAGCGGTGTATAAGATCATGTGAGGAATAGATCGAGTCTCTTGCCCAGAATAGGTGAATCGATGACCCGAGGACATAGGTTTAAGGTGAAGAGGAAAAGATTTAATAGGAATCCGAGGGGTAAGGTTTTCACACAAAGGGTGGTGGATGTATGGAACAAGCTGCCAGGGTGGTAGTTGAGGCAGGGACTATCCCAACATTTAGGAAACAGTTAGACAGGTACATGGATAGGACAAGTTTGGAGGGATATAGACCAAATGCTGGCAGGTGGGACTAGTGTAGCTGGGACATGTTGGCCGGTGTGGGCAAGTTGGGCCGAAGGGCCTATTTCCACACTGTAAGGGCCTGTTTCCACACTGTGACTCTATAAGTAGACAACCACCTTCTCAGGAGCAATGAAAGATGAATGCTAAATGCTGATCTACCTGGTAATGCTCACACCTGTGAAAATGAATGTTAAAACACGGTTAGCTTTAAGCCGTATAGGCATGCTAGAATGTTATTAGTCACATGAGAATGGGCACCCTGTTAATAAACCCTTGAAACTTGATATAATTGGATAGGGTAGGTGATATTGGAGTGTTGCCCTTTTGTTTCCATCATGTTCGGTTCTATCAAGCCTGAACAATCTCATGCCCACTTTGTGGTTTAAACCCCTTTATGCCAGTATTGAAGTTTATGGACTGATTTTTCAAACTGTATAATTTACTGTATTGAGAAGCGGATGAATAAAAAGAGATATTACTTTAATGCTGTTAGGTAAGTCAAACTTAACCTCTGCAGTATAAACAATATTTCCTTTGTTTGGATGGATTTTACTCCCGTTATTGCTGATTTCATGTGCTAACTAATATGTATTCCTATTCTTTCACCATCGATGCTGACTGCACATACATTGTCATTTTCTTGGCAGCTGCAGACTTTATCTTGTAATATGCTTGGCCATTTTTACGAAGTCTTCAAAATTTATTTTTATCTCGATCTAATTAATATTAACATTATGTGAAAGAGCATTGCATGGAAGCTTCAAAGAGTCTATTAATCGTCCTGTGTCCTGTGGAAGGGTTTTGGGTTACGGGGCCGTGGACAACTTCTAGCAGCAGTCCAGGGTTCGTATTAATATTTCTGTCATGTCACAAAATGAAGTGAGGCTTTCAGAAGGAGCAACACCAGACACACTGAGGTTGTTTAATGAATTGGAACTCTATTTTAGCAGCAGGACCTGTCATCCAATTGGCTAGATTTGAATTAAGTCAAACAATGGAGCTTATTAATGCCTCCAGAAATCAGTCAAGTGAGGCAGTTTGTATCCTAAACATAAATTAGTTATAAGGTGCTTTCTCAGGTAGGTTCCCAGGATTTAAGCCATGAGTTAGAAAGACAGGACAAAGGTATCGTTCTCTGCAATTCATAAAACTCCTAGATCTGTTTCCAAGTTACTATGGAAATTAGAAATAATCACCACACGATCCGGCCATAACAGAAACAATATTATATCCCATTGCACGCACCTACTAAGGGGCCTAATGTTAGATTCATTATTGTATTATTATTACAAGACTTTTAACGTTGCCTATGTACCCATAAGTAGCCATAATTTTAATAATGTCCACAAGATTTAGCACAGGTATAATTTTACATACAGCTTTATTTAAAGGCAATTTACATTTGATAATGCATTGTTGCAATTATTATGACCGATTTTGAATTCTATTCACATCATTGTAGTATGATGTAGAAGACTGCAAGAATATTGTAGTCAGTTTAGAACAATGATATTATGCATTCAACATAGTTTATTTAAACGTTGTTGTATGTACTACTATGGACACAACCTCTAAATGACCTGCTTCCATGGGGTAACCAGTATGAATCCTGAGGAAAAGATCTGATAGGAATGAAGGAAAAGGCCTGATATATTGCATTCTGCACATCTATCAAAAGTAGCTTTGATCTCAACATTAATGCTTAGAAATTGGACAGTATATTTGGGAAGCATATTGGTGAATGTGTCACCTGCCTATAGGTTCACCTCACTTGCTTATCTGGGTGACAGTAATTAGACTTTAGACTTTACACTTTAAAGATACAATGTGGCCTTCAGCTCTTCGAGTTCAAACCAACTAGTGATCACCTTGTACACTGAAGCTATCCTCTACACTAGGGACAATTTACAATTTTACCTAAGCCAATCATCCTACAAACCTGTACGTCTTTAGTGTGTTGGAAGAAACCGGACCATCTGGAGAAAACCCATGTGGTCACAGCGAGAATATACAAACTCCATTTACAAACTCCATGTCTGAAGAAGGATTTTGGTTCGAAACGTTGCCTATTTCCTTCGCTCCATAGATGCTGCTGCACCCGCTGAGTTTCTCCAGCATTTTTGTGTAACTCCATGTAAACCCATGTGGTCACAGGGAGAATGTACAAACTCCCGTTCCCCCAACACAATTTTGCACCATTCACCTGTTCCTCCAACACAACCCGTTCCCCAACACCAATATTCCACCACTTACCCATTGCCCCCAACTGCTCAGGTGCGGCTCATTTCCCATCATCCCTCCCGAAACCCTCCCCCTCCTCTTCATCTTCCCTCTACTTCCCTCTCCTCCTCCCCTCCACCATTCCCTCCCTCACCTCTCACTCCCTCTCCTTTCCACTACCCGCAGTCACTCCCTCCTTCCCTCCGGAACCCCTCTCCCCTTCCTATCCCCCTTGACATCAATGTGAGGTGCTGTTTTATTAATGAGATTCCATTGTAATGTCATTGTGGGGTGGAGCACTGCTGATGGGCAGTTTATGTAAATGAGATCCCATTGTGATGTCATACCCTGCTAATTGCCACCGCTACTTCAAGTGTTTTTTCTCAAACTAGATTTTGTGAAGATTAAAATGTGAATAATGTAAAATATACCATAAATCTGAATGAAACTTTGATAGAACACACCACAGGACAATGGTGGTCCAAAAATTGTAGCGTTATCGTGTACCATTTTGGTGTATTTCCGGGAGCACATGGGCATGCACACAGAATCACAAACAAGATGAGAGTTTTAGTAATATACTAAACCAAGTGGGACCCGTTGGGCCCCATTCCCTCAACACAATATTGTATTGCTCACCCGTTCCCTCATCGCAATCCGTTTCCACCACTCACCCATTCCCCCAACCCAACCCGTTCCCCCAATGTAATATTCCACCACTTACCCATAGCCCACAACTGTGCAGGTGTGACTTATTTCCCCTCACCCCCCAACACTCCCTCCCCCTCCTCTTCACCCTCCCTCTTCTCTGCCCTCCTCTCCTCTTCCACTCCCTCCCTCACCTCTTCTTTCCCCTACCCTCAGTCACTCCCTACCCTCAGTCACTCCCTCCATAACCTCTCAGTCACTCACTCCCTCCCTCCGTAACCCTCTTCCCTCCCCCTCCTCCTCTCCCTCTCCCTCCTCCCTCCCCCCTCCTCTCCCTCTCCCCTCCCTCCCCCCTCCTCTCCCTCTATCCCCCTGCTCCCCCACTCCTCACTTTCCCCCTTTCGCCTCCCCGACTAAACACAATGTTTAAATAAACATTTCTCCCCTCCTCCCTTCGCTCCTTCCCTTAACACTCCCTCTCCTTCTCAGAAAAATTCGTCCTCCTCATTCCCTTTCCCTCCCAGGGCTCATTTTAACCCTCCCCTCCTCCCTTCCCGACTCCCTCTCCTTACAACAATGCAACAAATACACTGTTGATGGGCAGTTTCTGTAAATGAGATCCAATTGTGATGCCATCATGTCGGGTGGAGCACTGCTCACCCTCAGTTAATGTAAATGAGATACCATTGTGACATCATAGCTGCTAACTTCCACTGCCACTGCCACTGCCTCCTCCTCTCTTCTAGTCTATTTCTCAAACTCCTCTGTCCTCTCCCCTCTCCCTCCTTTCTGTCTTGAAAAATGTCTCAATGCTCGGTACCTCTCAAAATGAAGGTGTAGGGGAGGGGGGGGGAGGTGTCTAGGGAGAGTGTTTTTAGTAGGGGAGGGGGGGGGGGGGGGGGGTGTGGGAGGGGGTGTGTTGGCTCACAGGTTCCCGGCCCCCGGCTCCGACCTCACTCCTGGCTCCAGGAGCCGGCTCCGGTCTCACTCAGCTGCTCCCGTCCCCAGCGCCTGTCGCGCTCACAGCCGCAACCCGTGCACAAAGCCCGCTCCTGCCTGCTGAACACAGCACACACACCCTCCACTGCTTCAGCTTTATTCTTTGGCTTTCTGGATGGGCGGCTGGCTTCTGGATGTGCTCATGGACTCAGCCTGGCCTCCAGCGGGTGCCGGAAGGGGCGTTACCTTCATGGTGACTGACAGGCGAAAAGACCAATCCGCTCATCTCATGATTTTTAAACCTTCACTTACTAAACACAATGTTTAAATAACAACAACTGCAACAAATCTCTCATTGCACTGGGCGGAACACTGTTGATGGGCAGTTTCTGTAAATGAGATCCCATTGTGATGTCATCGTCGGGTGGAGCACTGCTCACGGGCAGTTAATGTAAATGAGATACCATTGTGACATCATAGCTGCTAACTGCCACTGCAAGTTAAAGTGATTCTTTCTCAAACTGGATTTTGTAAAGTTAAAAATGTGAAGGTGTAGGGGAGGGGGGGAGGTGTAGAGGAGCATTTTTGTAGGGGAGGGGGGGGGGGGGGGTGGGAGGGGGTGTGTTGGCAAGAGTTCCCGGCCCTGGCTCCGACCTCACTCCTGGCTCCAGGAGCCGGCTCCGGTCTCACTCAGCTGTTCCCGTCCCCAGCGCCTGTCGCGCTCACAGCCGCAACCCGTGCACAAAGCCCGCTCCTGCCTGCTGAACACAGCACACACACCACTGCTTCAGCTTTATTCTTGGCTTCTGGATGGGCGGCTGGCTTCTGGATGTGCTCATGGACTCAGCCTGGCCTCCAGCTGGGTGCCGGAAGGGGCATTACCTTCATGGTGACTGACAGGCGAGAAGACCAATCCGCTCATCTCATGATTTTTTAAACCTTCATAACTTTTGTAATCTTCCACCCATCGGAACAAGACTTGGTGGCTTGGAGCAGAAGAGAATGGTGAGTAAGGTGGCGAGTAATCCTAGCGATATAGGGGAGCATTTTTGCGGTCAAGATGAGAGTTTTAGTAGATAGATAGATAGATAGATAGATAGATAGATAGATAGATAGATAGATAGATAGATAGATAGATAGATAGATAGATAGATAGATAGATAGATAGATAGATCTTCACATTGTGTGTCAGTTTCAGACCTTCTTATGGTACACAAATTAGAACAATGTAAACGCTTCTTGGTATTAGAAATCCTGAAGAGATTGGTCAAGATCATCTCTCTGGTCATTTGTCTATGAATGTGATTACTGATAATAATCAACTCAATCCCACAGAACAAGATGAACTGTCACATTGATACTCTCTCAATCAACATATGTACAATAAAAATTGCTAAGTGGCAGCAAAGCTTCTTTTCTCTCTTTGCACAGAGAGAGTGGAAATTCTTTGACATTCCTGAGTTTCTTAAAGGATTAAGCACTCTCAGCTGAGCCTGTCTTAGCATGATGTAATGTCACAAATATTAGTATGAGCACTTCAGTTAGCCTCTATGCTTTGCTGTTACTTCACAATTATTAGTGTGTACATAAGATGAGCAAGAGAGGATCAAGATGACTGAAGCAATTACTTCATTCAAGTAGCACGATTGAAGGAATTGCCCCGAATGTTTGCATTTACAGTGACACGAATGAAGAAAACAGATGCAGATTCAGGAGTCTGAAGATGGGTCTCGACCCGAAACGTCACCCATTCCTTCTCTCCAGAGATGCTGTCTGTTCCTTTGAGTTACTCCAGCATTTTGTATCCATTCCAGATGCAGGAGGGTTGAATACTGCAACAAGTAGTGAAACTACTGTGTTTCATGAATTTTAACCATCATTTGTCACTCATCCACTGCTGCTCATGTCTCAGCAAGGCACATGTGAGGATGTTTATAAATCAAAATGGGCAACCATTGGAGAAAAACAAACTGAAAATGTCATTCACAACAGGTCTATTTGAGTCAGTTTGCTTTCTGAGTTCCATTAATTTTATACATCCCTTTCATTGCTTTATTTCCCTTGGAAATAAAATATATGATGTCAGGTCTAATCAGTGAGTACACTAACAAGAATGGTTACTTGTCATACGAACTGGGAATGGAACAATGAAATTATTACTTGTTGCAATGGTTGAGGCCCATTAACACAAGAACACAACAAATAAATATACAATAACCAATAACACAATAAATCTTCAGTAATATTAGGTAACAAGGCTATAATAGCCTTGTTACTTAATATTACTGATCATTTATAAATTTAGTAAACCAAAATATGTGGTGCAGTAAAAGCAAAGTCCATAGTAGATTTTTGCTGAAGTAGGGCTGTGGTTAGGATTGTGTAGTATGGTTCAAGAAGTGAAAAGAAGCTATTCTTGAACCTGGAAGTTATGGTTCTCAGGTACTTGTACCTTCCACCCGATATTAGCAATGAAATGAGAGTGTAGCCAGAGTATATGGATCTTGTTAGCGGCCTTTCTGAGGCAGCGGTTGTTACAGATCCCTTAGATGATGGATTGGTCAATGTCCATGATGGACCAGTCAATGTCCATGATGGACCCCGCAATGTCTGCCACTTTCAGTATCCTCTCACCAGTATACATGTGGATGTTCGATAATATTTATACAACATTCATAAAAGCAAAACACAACGTGCTGGAATTACTCAGTAGGTCAGTTAGCATCTGTGGAGGACATGGGCAGGTGGTATTTCAGGTTGGGACTCTTCTTCAAACCACACAGCTTGACCCACTGAATATCTTCAGCACTTTGCATTTTGCTCAAGAATCAAGCAGATATGCATTTCCTTGTGTATCTGTTCAAAATAACAATTCAATTCAACTTTAATGTCATCGCACAAATACAAGTATCAGTACAACGAAATGCAGTTTTGCGTCAGTCCGTAGTAGTTGTACATAAAGAAAAACAAAAAAAATAGAAAGAGGGAAAATACAGAATAATCAGGAAATACAGAATGATTAAACAAAGGGGACGGAGGGACCAGAGAAATCTATCGTCGGGACTCCGAGTTCAGCAGTATGATTGTGTTGTTATAGAAGCTTTTCCTCATCCTACTAGTACGTGACCTGAGGCTCCTGTACCGCCTCCCTGATGGGAGGAGGGCAAACAGTCCATGGTTGGGGTGTGAGGGGTCTTTGATGATCTTCCCAGCCCGTCTCAGACACCGTTTTCGGTGGAGGGCATCCATGGCAGGGAGCGGGGCACCGATGATGTGCTGCGCGGTTTTCACCACCCGTTGTAGTGCCTTCCTGTCCCCAGCAGTGCAGCTGCTGTACCATACCGTGAAGCAGGTGGTCAGGATACTCTCTATGGTACAGCGGTAAAAGTTGGTCAGGATCTGGGGGGACAGGTGGGCTTTCTTGAGCCTCCTAAGGAAGTAAAGGCGCTGCTGTGCCGTTTTGATCAGCTTGGAGGTGTTGAGGGACCAGGACAAATCCTCCGAGATATGTACTCCGAGGAATTTATAGCTGGAGACGCGCTCCACCTCAGTCCCGTTTATATGGATGGCGGTATGACTGCCTCCTCTGGTCTGCCTGAAGTCAACAATAATCTCCTTCGTCTTTTTGGAGTTGAGGACGAGGTTAACTTGAATTGATGTAGCTTTAAGATGAAATCCAGTGGTTGGATTCTGAAGTATGTTTCTTCATGTACAAAGAACAATTTTGCACTAGAAACATTGGTGAGGATAACAGTTTTCAGTCACCAGGGTGTAAATCGGACAGAAATTTCCAATGACCACACATGCAGAGCTAAGGACATAAATTGGGGAGCTCCTGCCTGTATCACATTTCCCTTCCAGAACTTGTACCATTGTATTGTGCGACTCAGTATTAAAAATATAAAATTGCAATAAACTCAATTACAACAATGTCTCAAGGACCGAGAATTAATTAATTTGCGGATGTGAGTTTTCATTTCTTCTGATTTTAATTGTATTTGGGGATTTAAATTAAAGGGCAATTTAAAAAAAATTATATTCTTTGATCACTTATCTAAAATTTTTACTTTCTTTCTTCTGGGCATATAATGTAATATGATATTATGTTATATCTTCTAACAGATTATTCCTTGTTTAGATCATCTTGTTCTTCATTACAACTTATTTCGTCTAACTGATTACAGAGATATGAGTTGATCACACAAACCTCAGCTAGTCTGCAGAGCACTTAGACAAAACGGCATTCCAGTTACAGTATGTTTCAGTGCAGAATCCTGGTATGTTTTGAGAATAATCGTGTAAATTCAGCAAGGTATGAAAGACATTAACAGTAGTCATGAAGAAGGGGAAAATTAAATTGTTGGAAATTAGAATTGTTACAAAAATGGGGAAAATGTAAGACTGATGTCTCAAGTAAAGGATATATCTAACAACATAAAATAAACCAGAAATTGTTATAATTACATTGAAGTATTTGCAAACGATTAATCTATTTTTTCTTGGAGATGGTCACTATGGAAGATGAATATTAGGTTTCTCAGATAATCATGGAAAAAAATAACTTTAAATTTAACCAAACAGCATAATACAGCATGAAAATATAATTTAAAGACAAGATGTTAGAAATAGCAACTTTTACTGCAAAACGTTTGTGCTGGCATAAGGGCTATAAAGGGAAAAGTTATGTTTTGCAGTTCCAAGCGATGAACCTTGACATTACAATAATTATTTGGATACTAAACTTGTACAGACAAACTATGTACAGAACCTTACCTCTAAATGTAGACCATGGTCAGCTGATTGGTGTTTGCTGTTGCTTATTAAATAAAGATTAAAACTTTTTTTTTAAATCCTTAAGTTTGAGAAGACCTTTAACAAATATCAAACAATGAAGAAGAACTGGTAATTCACGGAGAGATAGGTTAAATAAAATGGTAGAGTAAACATCATAAAAATCAATTTCTGTGGAATTTATTTATATCTTTGAGAGGTTTTTTAGATTTCTTTGAAACCGTATCCAAAATCTAACACAGGTTCATGGAGGTGAGAAATTTGGGGTAAATGAAGCAGTCATTCCCCTTATACAAATCAGAGCCTCACACATATACATTTTAATTTAGGAAACTATCTACCAAAAAATTGATGACATTTTAAGTAGATTTAAGCAAGCAAAAAGCAGTAAAGAATATTTTAATAATGCATGCTATATAAAATACAAAATACACAAGCTTTATAGCATTATTCCATAATATTGTGAAGACAATTTGAGGTCAGATTCCAAATGTATATATTTCAGGCACAATAGCTGCTAGATAGAAGGTACAAGGAACTGCAAATTGAATTGAATTGAATTGAATTTCCTTTATTGTCATTCAGACCTTTCAGTCTGAACGAAATTTCGTGCCTGCAGTCATACATACAATAATACAATAATAGACAACAGAACAGACAGTAAACACAAATTAACATCCACCTGGATGCTGGAATGCAAATGCACTTGAAACACAAATGCTGGAATCTTGAACAAAACACAATGTTCTGGAGTAACTCATCAGGCCAGGCAGCATCTGTGGAGAGAATAGACATGTAACTTTTCAGGTCGAGAGGCTTTACTGCAAAATGCATTCAGTGAATCCTAGAAAGGTTAAAATGTTTTCATACATGAAGCTACACAAATGCAAATAGCAGAAATTGACATAGCAATGGGTACTGAGATATTGTAAGACAGTTTCTCTGCACAAGTATCGATTATTAAAATGCCATGTCATCCAATAGGAAAGGCATGCCCCAACAACATACATAATGCTTCTGAAAAAGAAAACAACCTTTTGTAAAATATTCATGATCATTGTTACAACATTTTGGGATGAAGCCACAGTTAAAACATTAAAGTTTAACTTGGCTGCTATGATCCTCCATTATGACAAAACCTAGGGCTTATAGCTTCCATCTGTCGCTTGAAAATACAGGACTAATTATATGCCAGTGGATAAAATAATTATTGGCTGTCACAAGATGATTTAAATAATTCTATAAGTGGATATGGGGTCAAAGTGAACTATTCCTCTGAACTGTTTTAAAGGGCTTTGAAAAATATAGCTTTTTGGCACCAGCATAATTGCAGATGTGAAAATGTATTGTCAAACTTAGTTGTCCATTTTGGTTCAGGAAAAAGACTTTTGGTCTCAAGAAACTAAAGCGTGAATGCAAATGCACGAAGGACCTATAAAATAGTAATGGCAAAGTCACTAGCCAGTAAAGAGGTTGAATGAAACATGAGCTCAAAGGAGAAAATGTTATTGTAGCATGATCTGAATAGATTATATAGAAAATACACATGGATATCCTGACACAGAACGATGCAAAAGTATTGCTGGAGATCTAGGCTGCAGGTCAAAGGTTATGCATAGACATTAACCATATAACCATATAACAATTACAGCACGGAAACAGGCCATCTCGACCCTTCTAGTCCGTGCCGAACACGTATTCTCCCCCCGTCCCATTTACCTGTGCTCAGACCATAACCCACCATTCCTTTCCCATCCATATAACTATCCAATTTATTTTTAAATGATAAAAACGAACCTGCCTCCACCACCTTCACTGGAAGCTCATTCCACACAGCCATCACTCTCTGAGTAAAGAAGTTCCCCCTCATGTTACCCCTAAACTTCTGTCCCTTAATTCTCAAGTCATGTCCCCTTGTTTGAATCTTCCCTACTCTCAGTGGGAAAAGCTTATCCACGTCAACTCTGTCTATCCCCCTCATCATTTTAAAGACCTCTATCAAGTCCCCCCTTAACCTTCTGCGCTCCAAAGAATAAAGCCCTAACTTGTTCAACCTTTCTCTGTAACTTAGTTGCTGAAACCCAGGCAACATTCTAGTAAATCTCCTCTGTACTCTCTCTATTTTGTTGACATCCTTCCTATAATTAGGCGACCAAAATTGTACACCATACTCCAGAATTAGCCTCGCCAATGCCTTGTACAATTTTAACATTACATCCCAACTTCTATACTCAATGCTCTGATTTATAAAGGCCAGCACACCAAAAGTTTTCTTTACCACCCTATCTACATGAGATTCCACTTTCAGGGAACTGTGCACAGTTATTCCCAGATCCCTCTGTTCAACTGCATTCTTCAATTCCCTACCATTTACCATGTACGTCCTATTTTGATTTGTCCTGACAAGATGTAGCACCTCACACTTATCAGCATTAAGCTCCATCTTTCAGCCCACTCTTCCAACTGGCATAAATCTGTGAAAATCTACTTAATTATCCACAACCCCACCTATCTTAGTATCATCTGCATACTTACTAATCCAATTTACCACACCACCATCCAGATCATTGATGTGCATGACAAACAACAGTGGACCCAACACAGATCCCTGTGGCACCCCACTAGTCACTGGCCTCCAACCTGACAAACAACCATCCACCATTACTCTCTGGCATCTCCCATTCAGCCACTATTGAATCCATCTTGCTACTCCACCATTAATACCCAACAATTGAACCTTCTTAACCAACCTTCCGTGAGGAATCTTGTCAAAGGCCTTACTGAAGTCCATATATACAACATCCACTGCTTTACCCTCATCAATTTCCCGAGTAACCTCTTCAAAAAATTCAAGAAGATTAGTCAAACAAGACCTTTCAGGCACAAATCCATGTTGACTGTTCCTAATCAGACCCTGTTGATCCAGATGCTTATATATATTATCTCTAAGTATCCTTTCCATTAATGTGCCCACCACTGACGTCAAGCTAACAGGTCTATAATTGCTAGGTTTACTCTTAGACCCCCTTGTAAACAATGGAACAACATGCGCAGTACGCCAATCCTCTGGCACTATTCCCGTTTCTAATGACATTTGAAATATTTCTGTCATAGCCCCTGTTATTTCTACACTAACTTCCCTCAATGTCGTAGGGAATATCCTGTCCGGACCTGCAGACTTATCCACTTTTATATTTCTCTGAAGTGTCAGTACTTCCTCTTCTTTGAATCTCATAGTTTCAATAGCTACTCTACTTGTTTCCTCTACCTCACATATTTCAATATCCTTCTCCTTGGTGAATACCAAAGAAAAGAAATTGTTCAATATCTCCCCCATCTCTTTTGGCTCTGCAGATAGCTGTCCACTCTGACTCTCTAATGGACCAATTTTATCCCCCGTTATCCTTTTGCTATTAATATAGCTGTAGAAACCCTTTGGATTTACTTTCACCTTACTTGCCAAAGCAACCTCATATCTACTTTTAGCTTTTCTAATTTCTTTCTTACGATTCTTTTTACATTCTTTATACTCCTCAAGCATCTCATTTACTCCATGCTGCCTATAATTATTGTAGATCTCTCTCTTTTTCTGAACCAAGTGTCCAATTTCCCTTGAAAACCATGGCTCTTTCCAATTTTTACTATTTCCTTTCAACCGAACAGGGACATAAAGATTCTGTACTCTTAAAATTTCACTTTTAAATGTCTTCCATTTCTCTTCCACATCTTTCCCATAAAACAAACTGTCCCAATTTATTCCTTTTAAATCGTTTCGCATCTCCTCAAAGTTAGCCTTTCTCCAATCAAAAATCTCAACCCTAGGTCCAGTTCTGACCCTCTCCATAATTATATTGAAACTAATGGTATTGTGATCACTGGTCCCGAACTGTTCCCCAACGCATACCTCTGACACCTGACCCGTCTCATTTCCTAACAGGAGGTCCAGCACCGCCCCTTCTCTAGTAGGTACTTCTATGTATTGCTGCAAAAAACTATCCTGCACACATTTTACAAACTCCAACCCATCCAGCCCATTTACAGAATGTGTTTCCCAGCCTATGTGTGGAAAATTGAAATCTCCCACAATCACTACCTTGTGCTTACTACTAATATCTGCAATCTCCTTACATATTTGCTCTTCCAATTCTCGCTCCCCATTTGGCGATCTATAATACACCCCTATAAGTGTTGCTACGCCTTTCCCATTTCTCAGTTCCACCCAAATAGCCTCCCTAGACAAGCCCTCTAATCTATCCTGCCAAAGCACTGCTGTAATATCTTCCCTGATAAGCAATGCAACACGTCCACTTCTTGCCCCTCCAATTCTATCACACCTGAAGCAACGAAATCCTGGAATATTTAGTTTCCAATCACAGCCCTCCTGCAACCATGTTTCACTGATCGCCACAACATCATACTTCCAGGTGTCAATCCAGGCTCTAAGTTCATCCACCTTTCTTACAATGCTCCTAGCATTAAAATATACACATTTAAGAAACCCACCCTCTCTTATTCTCTGTTTATTGTATTTTTCTTCTCTCTCCCCTACATTTTGGGACAGAGTGCTACCATTCTCTGCCTCCTGCCTCACACACTGACTGCTAGCTTTCCCAATTTTTGTTCCTCCCCCCAACCATACTAGTTTAAAGTCTCCCCAGTAGCCTTTGCAAATCTCCCCGCCAGGATATCGGTCCCCCTCGAGTTCAAGTGCAACCCATCCTTTCTGTACAGGTCGCACCTTCCCCAAAAGACGTCCCAATGATCCAGAAACTTGAATCCATACCCACTGCACCAGTCCCTCATCCACTGCTTTATCCTCCACCTCGCTCCATTCCTACTCTCATTGTCGCGTGGCACAGGCAGTAATCCTGAGATTGTTACCTTTCCAGTCCTTCTCCTTAACTCTCTACCTAACTCCCTAAATTCTTCTTTCAGGACCTCTTCTCTTTTTTTACCTATGTCGTTGGTACCTATATGTACCACAACCTCAGGCTCCTCTCCCTCCCATTTCAGGATTTCTTGGACACGTTCAGACACATCCCTGGCCCTGGCATCAGGGAGGCAAACTACCATCCGGGTCTCCTGTCTGCGTCCACAGAATCGCCTATCCGACCCCCTGACTATAGAGTCCCCTATTACAATTGTCCTCCTCTTCTTTTGCTTACCCTTCTGAGCAACAGGACCCGTCTTTGTGCCAGAGGCCCAGCCGCTGTCGCTGCCCCCAGGTAGGCTGTCTCCCCCACCCTTACTCAAACATGAGTACTTATTTTCAAGGTGTACAGCCACCGGGGTACTCACCAGTCCCTGCCTCTGCCCATTGCCCTTCCTAACTGTGACCCAGTTTTCTGTCTCCCGTGGTCTTGGAGTGACCACCTCCCTGTAACTCCTTTCTATGACCTCTTCGCTCTCCCTGAGCAGACAGAGGTCATCGAGTTGCTGCTCCAGGTTCCTAACACGGTCCCTTAGGAGCCCCATCTCGACGCACCTGGCGCAGATGTGGTCGTCTGGAGGGCACTCAGACTCCATGACCTCCCACACCTGACATCCAGAACAGTAAACAACCCTGGCCCTCATTCTCCCCCTTGTCCGAATACAATAAAGCCTTACCCGGGATACAAGCCAATCAGCTGCTTCCTCTGGTCTGTTCGACCAATCAGAGGCTTCCACCAGCCCCCTTAATTTGAAGAGTGATCTGCGAATGGAACATTGCAGATTTTGGCTCCGCCCTCTGTAACGGCTCCTGGGCCTCTGTTGAAACAAGCCCCGCGATGGGTTTTACACTCACCGCACGGACGTCGCTCCTCCCACACCAACGGTTCCTGGGCCTTAACTCCCCGAATCCTTAACTCCCAGAATCCTTAACCTGAAAGCAGAAATGTAAACCCGGGGTTGCACCCAATCAGCTGCTTCCTCTGGTCCTCTTCCACCAATCAGAGGCTTCCACCAGACTCCTTCTCTGGAAGTGAGATGGAACGTTGCAGATTTGGGTAACTCACAGCTCCAGGTAACTCCTCCTCACACCAACGGCTCCCCGGGCCTCTGTAGAAGCAAGCCCCGCGCTGTTTTTATACTCACAGCTCCAGGTAACTCCTCCTCACACCAACGGCTCCCCGGGCCTCTTTAGAAGCAAACCCCGCGCTGTTTTTATACTCACAGCTCCAGGTAACTCCTCCTCACACCAACGGCTCCCCGGGCCTCTGTAGAAGCAAGCCCCACGCTGTTTTTATACTCACAGCTCCAGGTAACTCCTCCTCGCACCAACGGCTCCCCGGGCCTCTGTAGAAGCAAGTCCTGCGCTGTTTTTATACTCACAGCGCCAGGTAACTCCTCCTCGCACCAACGGCTCCCCGGGCCTCTCAAGGGGGTTCCAATAATAGACTTCTCCCTCAGAAAAAAACAGGAATCACAAAACAAGGAAACAAAGTTGTTGCAGGAATACAATTACTGAGCAACAATATCTTGATTTCAAAGGAAAGTGCAGAATCGTGTTCTTGTTACTTGGAAACAGATTGTGTAATGGTGTAAAACTATTGCTAGATGATGGCACCTTAGTTTAAGTCTCTCTAGAGTTTTATTCCCATTGTAGTGAATGGAATTATGAATCAGGACAAGCTTTAAAGGGACTTCTGTCTTCTGGCCATACACTTTATTGGTGTTCAGTACAATACGCTTTGCCTGACAAGGATCCTCAGTTCTATCAAAAGTTTACTCAAAGGAAATGCAATCAACCAACTTGCATTATGTGGATCCAATAGCTATGTAAGCAATTGATTAGTTTTCCCTGAAATAAATTGCTACTTGCTGCATAAAAACATTTTACATGAAAGAAGCCAACTTTGTTGCAGCTAACCCTTTTAAATGAACTAACACAGCAATGACATGACGGAACATTAAGAAGATTTCCTGGCTAACAGAACAATTCTAGAAATTAACAATTAATTAAGGATGCTTTGATCCAAGGAGCTTATGTATAAAATTTAGAGCATCTATATAGTGATTTGTGGAACAATTTCTGTAGATTTGGTTTCTGTATTTAAAGAATGCACAGAATATCAGGCCAAATGGGGCAGCAGTTCTCTATGTTACATTTGTCCCAGAAGAAGTTTTCTCTTTTTGGTTTCTAGCTAGGTCTTCTTTCCCACTTCTCCTCTACTTCCTCCTCCTCCTTCTCACCATCCAAGAAGCATTGGGAAATATGTGTGGAACAGTGGTGCAGCTGGCAGAGCTGCTGCCTCACAGCGTTGGAGAGCCGGGCTTGATCCTGATATTGTGTACTGGCTGTGTGGAATTTACGCTTTCTCGCTGTGACCTTGTGGGCTTCCTCCAGTTTCCTTCTACATGCCAAAGATGTGCATGTCTGTAGGTTAATTGGCCTCTCTAAATTGCTCTTAGTCGGCAGGAAGTGGATGTGAAAGTGGGATAACATAAGTCGAGTGTGAACGGGTAGTCGATAGTTGGTAAGAACTCAGTTGGCTGAAGGACCTTTTTCTATGCTGTGTCTTTTAATTCAACTTAGAAGATGTTTTGTGACTATGCAAAGCTTCAAATGTCTCATGGTTAATTTTGCTCATTGGGAATATCCCTTTAAATGTAAGTTGCTGGCTGGGGTATCAACATTGCTTGTCACACTGGTGTTTGAGTCAAGATCAAAATCATACAGCCTGTACATAATTATTTGTGCAATGCAGTGACTGGGTAATCAACCCAGCACTGACTTAGCTAAACAGTGTTTGCAAAACTGAAGTGCTACAGGGTACCAAACGCTCACATGGGAAAAAAGATGACCTTCGCAAAAATCATTGGTTTTAACCAGGCTGCTATCGGATTGTTTCAATGTAGAAAGTGCAAATGGCCAGTGGAATGGTCAATATTCTGTCACTATCAATGAAACTCAGGCATAACCTTCAACTGTCCTAAAGTTATTGGTCCTGGATATGCAAACAATTGGTGACAGCTATGTTTACGTCTTTTCTGTAAATTCATTGCACAGGACATTCTCACGAGTTAGTATGACTGATCAAGAAACAGGTTAAGTACCTGTTTGTCTCCTAAAGTATGACAGATCTTCAGGAACACAGGCAGGAATTCCTTGCAGGAAAATATAGATGTATTGCACCTGTTACTTGGCCAGAAGATGGACACAAAATGCTGGAGTAACTCAGAGGGTCAGGCAGCATCTCTCAAAAAAAAAAGGAATAGGTGACATTTCGGGTTGAGAACCTTCTTCAGACTTACTTGGCCATTACTGATTTCGTCATGGCATATTTACAGTGCCTCATTCAGCGGTGTTCGCAAGGGTATTATAGCAAGGGATGCTAATATCCACACGAAATAGGCCAGGGTAAGCAAATCACAACATCAATCCACACTGTCAAACCAATCCCCTTCCTTAACCTTGCACCTTCAGCAGCAGAATGAATCTCTCACCAATACACCTTGAAGAAATGATTGATGAATTGCAGGCAAACTCGATTCGATTTCTACTGGGTGATGGTATGATTTTTCACAAAGGTTTTGAGCTTGATTATATAACTCAAGTCTATTTGAAGTGGTGGATCAGGTTAGAAGGATATTCCCAGGTGGCCAAAGATAATTCCTGCAAAAACAAGTACGCGAAAGGTTAATAATTGGATAGCTCTGATAATGGGGGAGAGGATGCATGTTTAGTTCACCAGTATTGTTTCTGATCCTGACTGTTAGCGAAAAACAGAGTCAGTTATAAATATTGAAAAAGGCCATTTGGCCCAACTTGTCCATGCCAACCAAGTTGCCTAATTGAGCTAGTTCTATTTGCTTACACTTAGCCCATATTCCGCCAAATGTTTCTATCCATGTACCTGTCTAAACTGTACCCACCCCTACTATTTCATCTGGCAGCTCATTCCATATAAATTTTCCTCTCTATGCTGTAGACTTTAATGATACAGCGCGGAAACAATTCCTTCGACCCAACGAATCCACACCATCCAGCGACCCCTGTACACTAACACTAATCTACACACTAGGGACAATTTTTACAATTTTAAGAAGCCAATTATCCCACAAACCTGTACGTCTTTGGAGTGTGGGAGGGAACCGGACCACCCGGAGAAAATCCATGTGGTGACAGGGAGAACGTACAAACTCCATACAGACAGCACCTGTAGTGGGGTGGGAGATTGCAACCTTTACGTGGTCTACCCTGTTTCAACGAATGCAATCAACCTGGCGTGTACAATCAAATAAGATCAAATAGAACAAGTTGTCCTACAACTTTCGGCTGTGCACACCACATGCAAGAAGAAGCACCTGTAGTCAGGATCGAACTTCAGTCTCTGATGCTATAAGACAGCAACTCAACTGCTGCACCACTGTGTCACACCTCATCATAAACCTATTTCCTCCAGTTTTTAGATTTCCCTACCTAGGGAAAAGACTGTGTCTAATCATCTTATTTATGCCCTTATGATGTTATAAACTTCTAAAACGTCACCCCTCAGTCCCCTGCTCCAATGTAAAAAATATCCAGCCTATCCAGCCACTCCTTATAATTAAAACTTTCCAGACAAAGCAACATTGTTTGCACTCACAGTTTAATGACCACCTTCCTATAGCAGTGTGATCAGAACTGTACACAATATTCCTGACGTGCAAACTCATGCATTTGACCAACAAAGAAAGTGCTTGTTACGCTTGCCTTCATCATCCTGCCTACCTGTGTCACCGCTTTAATGGAACAATATACCTCATCGTTGGGTCACTGTTCTTTGCACTCTCCAATGCCCTCCATTTATTCTGTACATTCTGGCTTGGATTTGTCATCAAAATATATGCTGCATCTGTCTGAATTAAATTCCATCTGATATTCCGAGTTGATCTAGATCCCATTGTAATCTTAGATAGCCTTCTTCATGGCCCACGATACCAAATTTGGTGCCATCTGCAAACTTATTAACCACATTTGCATCCAAATTGTTAATATAAGTACAGATAATAGTGGTAAGGCCACATTTTAAATATTGTGAGCAATTTTAGGCACCGAATCAGAGGAAGGATGTGCTGGCTCTGGAGAGGGTCCAGAGGAGGTTTACAAGAATGATCCGAGGAATGAGTAGGGTAACCTATGATGAGCGTTTGTCGGCACTGGGCTGGTACTCGCTGGAGTTTAGAAGAATGAGGGGGAACTCATTGATACATACAGAATAGTGAAAGGCTTGGATAGAGTGGATGTGGAGAGGATGCTTCCACTAGTGGGAGAATCTGGGACTAGAGGTCGTAGCGTTAGAATTAAAGGATGTTCTTTTAGGAAGGAGATGAGGGGAAATTTGGTTTGTCAAAGGATGGTGAATCTATGGCCACAGAAGGCTGTGGAAGCCATCAGTTGCTATTTTAAGGCAGAGATAGAGAGATTCTTGATTAGTACAGGTGTCAGAGGTTATGGGGAGAAGGTAGGAGAATGGGGTTAGGAGAGATAGACCAGCCATGATAGAATGGTATAGATGATGGGCCGAATGGCCTAATTCTACTCCCATCACTTAAGACCTATGACCTTATGACCAAGTCCCATCCCCTGTCTCTGACATGCAAGCCAATTTTGTATCCAACTTGCTTGCCCTGGATCCCGTGTGACCTTCCAGTCCAGCTTGCCAAAGAGCTACAGTAAAATTTAATAGCCAATAATCCATACAAGAACTATTATTCAGTCTCGGACAAGGATAGCTGCATGAATAAACACTGTTGGTCTGCAAAGAACCATATCTCAATACAATGGTAAAATAAAGTTGCTTTGGGTGTTTGAACAGAGGTGTTTGAATATTCAGAGATAGTCTTGTCGAGTGCCGCCATTGTTTAATTTTACAGAACTACTTGTCTGCATCCAACATGTTAAAGAAAACTATGCAATTGTGACCACTAAAGCTGTGTTTTATTACCTGCTGTTATCATTATGCTTAAAGAGTCCTTTGAGTTACTAGTGAGAGATTACCCCAGGAGATGTTTCTACCAAGTCTCCTCTTGAATGTCTGCTTGTGCTAGATAAATCACTTTTACTTTTGCAGCTCTCATCTCTGTGTGATTAGTTTTTATTTAGTATTTAATACCAATTAAAATCAGCCTGAATGACCTAACTAACGTTAATATGAAGTGCTATAAGCAAAATGCATTAAAGCTGTAGTAGGCATTAACAGATGATCCGCAAATGTTTCAGACCTGGAAAATGGTGAAGGGTGGAATAATGTATGAGTGGGTGGTCCCCATGTTCTTTAGATGCTGCAGTAGATCCTTTGGTGAAAGTAATAGAAAGTAGAACCGATGTGTTGTGTCTATAAGGAGCCAGGTGATCTCGCACTCTTGCACCATATAACTGCAGGTATATTCCCAGGAAGCAAGTGCTCCAGGGCCAGGATTTTGCACCACAAAATATATTTTAATTATCATGGATGCTAATAGCCTCATCATTCTGGTCATGGCATCATGACCACTATTATATTCTTATCCAACAACACCATTCAATAAATTGTGCAGGAAGGAACAGCAGATACTGGTTTACACCGAAGATAGACACAAAATGCTGGAGTAACTCAGCGGGAAAGGCAGCCTCTCCGAATAGTCTGAAGAAGGACTCGACCTGGAACGTCAGCCATTCCTTCTATCCAGAGACGCTGCCTGTTCCACTGAGCATTTTGTGTCCACCATTCAATGAAATATCGCTTTGCCTTTCAAGTTAGGGTTGTGAAACTTTTGATAACCTAGTTATTGCTAGTTTGTGGCAATATCTGATTGGTTGAGTTAAATGCCCTGGTTTAACGACACACTGCCCTTGGTTGATCTATGTTTTTTTATTTAAATACATTGCGAGCCGATTGCATTTCTAGCTTGCAAACTGTTTGGGTTATAAAAGTTCTCAGCAACAGAATCCTGACATAAACTAGGGAGGATTGTTATTTAACTTGTTTTGTCTATTGTAGTAGATATCATCTCAAGGATTTCCATTGATTTATAAAACTTAATATTTTACTACTATGAAGTCATGTCTATGTTATTGCACATTATAACACTGCTGGGAACTGAAGGTATTGATCAATAATATTCAAAAATGAACATCTTTTGGTCAACTAAATCTATACAACATTTCTAAAAGATGTGATATTATGTGTTAATGTTATATATTTTTACTAAACCCAGAATACTAAGACTATTGAGTTAAATGAGCATGTTAAAATTAGTGATCAGATTATTTAATGCAAATCAGCATTAATTTCTTATTATGAAGTTCAGACTCGCTTTGAAACATTAGATCTTTGGCTGCCTTACGAACAGTTTTTATTAGAATGAAAACATTATCATTGAGCCTCATGTGTTCTTGGTTGAAATGAAACATATAATAGTGTTTATTTTGCAACAATTTAAAAAGTGCTATGTTATGCAGGTACCCCTTAAGAGTCTTCTTCCAATGCACTTCCAATGACAGTAATGTCAACATTTACACCATCACCCTCAAACAAATACAAATAATGCCACATTGTGAGCAATTGTCACTTAATCCTATAATGTTTTGGCAACTTCAAAAACGTTTCAGATGTAAGAGAGATGTTAGCTGAAGCACCAGATAGTTCAGGTTGAATGAATCCACTGATCAGTGTCCATAGAGGATTGATGACTATTTGTTTTGGACAATGTCCAAAGGGCTTAGTCCTCTTGACCTTCTATGCCAAACTGAGGAAGTATTAAGCTTGAAATGCATTAGATTTTTTAAGTAGGCCACCCATGAATACCCACCTTTATTTCTGCTTTGTGCTTGGAACTTAGTGAAACTAAATCTTGTAGCCTTTTAGTAATACTGAGTTAGATCACTGTCTTTGTTTTTGCAGACTTTATCAGTTCTGGATGGACTGAAAGTCAACCGTATATTCCTGCTGCTAAAATACACATTCTACATCTTCTCATGAAACAGGAGAGTGTTTCTAAAAAATGTCAATCTAATTCCTGAAATAAGAACTCTGAGTTCCATCACAGCAAGAGTTTTCTAGCAAGTTAGTGTAAACACTTCAAAGACGTACTCCAAGACTCCTTTAACAATGATACATCCTCACCCAGTCTTTGGCCAGTGATCATTACAAAGGGAAAAGGAACATCTGGGAAGATATCACAGACTCCGAGTCTCCAGGATTAGAGCAAATAGACCACCAAACATAACAGTTGAAGGAACATATCCCAAGCAAGTCGCCCACCTGCCCTATTGAACACTTTGACTGGACGGATGACAAAGACCTCTACCGACAGTGCTGCAAAATTTATTTTCAAGCTAACATACTTATAAGGAAGTTTTCTATGTGCTCTGACTGTGAAGTGTTCCTTGTTCAGAACCTATATCACACCGTTATATACTGCTCAATTGTGGTCTAACTATAAGAAAAAGAGTATGCAGAGGCTCAAGGTAGCATACAATGATGCAATGAAGTTGCTGCTTCGGGTCCCTAGGTGGCATAGTGCCAGTCAATTGTTTGTGTCCACTAGAGTGCCAACCTGTGAGGCACTCTTAAGACAGCTGATGTTTAGTTTTATGTGTCGCCTGGACAAGTCAGAGAACCACATAATTGAAGCCCTAGTCAGCCCTCTGAAAAGCTGCTATAGATTCACTTCAAGGCTAAGATGGCATTGGTGCAATAGCTTGTATATCGTATAGGCTAATATGCAATTTTTA
Organism: Leucoraja erinaceus; assembly: GCF_028641065.1. Taxonomy (NCBI): domain Eukaryota; kingdom Metazoa; phylum Chordata; class Chondrichthyes; order Rajiformes; family Rajidae; genus Leucoraja; species Leucoraja erinaceus. The sequence goes on from NC_073379.1 coordinate 44,699,168, forward strand.
ATGTATTTTTGTCTCCTTATACTGTATGATGTGTTATATGGACCTGTGTCTGAAATAAAGCTTTTATATATTAAGTACATCAAAAGGTGCTATGTTATTCAGATGCCCCTTAAAAAGTCATCTAATCCTAATGGATGTTGCATTGGTTTGGCAACATCCAAAACATTTCACATACACTCTGCAGAGTTTAAATTGTACTCTCCAAATATCTGACAACCCACAGAACCAGCGTGGAAGAAAATAATATTTAACCCTGAAGGATTGCACAAGGAGAAAGAAAGAGAAGAAGAAACTAAGAGTTTGTTAAAATTAACACCCAAATGGCAAATATTTTATTTGTGAATCTAATTAATCTACATTAATCTACACTCTATAAATAACCTTCAACCATGATGATGCTTGAAGATGGGGCAAATGCAGCAAGAGTAAGATCCAACAGATGATTGGAAATTGAATGGAAAATTAGATGAACAAACTAAAGTCGATGTGCCTCTTGTTATCGGTTGGTTCAATTTTCAGGCAGAGGCATAACTCTCTGCATCACCATCTATATCTCTCATTTCCCTTTCCCCTGAAGAAGGGTCTCAACCCAAAACGTCACCTATTCCTTTCCTCCAGAGATGCTGTCTGACCCGCTGAGTTACTCCAGCTTTTTGTGTCTATCTTTGACTGATTTACTCAGCCTGACTCCACATATGATCTTAATTTATGCAAAACAGGCTTTAATTATAGTCACACTGTTACATTACAATATTTTCCCCCTGACTATGTTAATATAATCATTTCCCCAGCCTGCCTATAAATTAATAAGCATTAGAAGTAAATCATAGAAATATTATTCAGAAATATTCCTGCTGATCAAATTATATTCTTCTGCACACTTATCAAAAGTGGAATTCTGTAATAGTTTACCATTATTTTCTCTGTTAAAGTACAGTAGAATAAACTTCACAGATGAATATAAGATTTTTCAATTTTCATATTAATTGGGCAAACCAAACTGGGCAGGGTAGACTAGAGGAAGAGTTTATAGAATGTATTAGAGACGGGTTCCTAGAACAGTATGTCACAGAACCGACAAGGGGGAGGCAATCTTGGATCTGGTCCTGTGTAATGAAGCAGGATTAATTAAAAATGTCATAGTTAGGGACTCGTTGGGAACAAGTGACCACAATATGGTCGAATTCCATATTCAAATAGAAGGGGAGCAGGTTGAAACTCAGGCTAGGGTGCTTAGTCTAAATAAGGGGGATTATGAAGGTATGAGGACTGAGCTGATCAAAGTTGACTGGGATAGCAGACTCAAGAATAAGACGGTACATGAGCAGTGGTGTACGTTTAAGGGTATACTGTATAACCTTCAAGAAAAATTTATTCCTATGAAGAAAAAAAGGGGTAAGGGTAAGAACAGTCAGCCATGGCTCAGTAAAACTATAAAGGATAGTATTCGGCTGAAGGCAAGGGCATATAAGGTAGCCAGAGATAGTGGGAGGGTAGAGGATTGGGAAGCATTTAAAGGTCAGCAAAAAATAACTAAGAGATTAATTAAGACGGGGAAAATAGACTATGAAAGGAATTTAGCGAACAACATAAAAACTAATAGTAAGAGTTTTTATAGCTATATAAAAAGAAAAAGGGTGGCTAAGGTGAACGTTGGTCCATTGGAGGGTGAGACTGGAGAGTTGTTGGTGGGGAACATGGAACTGGCAAAAGGCATTAAACGAGTATTTTGTATCAGTCTTCACCATAGAAGACACAAAAAATATTCCAACGCTGGATAAACAGGGGGCGGTAGGAATGGAGGAGCTAAATACTATTAAGATCACCAAGGAGGTGGTATTAGGGAAATTAATGAGACTGAAGGAGGATAAATCCCCTGGGCCTGATGGATTACATCCAAGGGTCTTGAGGGAGATAGCGGTGGGGATTGTGGATGCATTGGTGATAATTTTCCAAAACTCCCTGGAGGCAGGAACGGTCCCAGTGGATTGGAAAATGGCCAATGTAACACCTATATTTAAAAAAGGAAGTAAACAGAAGGCGGGTAACTATAGACCGGTTAGTCTAACATCGGTGGTGGGTAAAATGTTAGAGACAATTATTAAAGAAACACTAACGGGGCACTTGGATAAACATGACTTCATCGGACAGAACCAGCATGGTTTTGTGAAGGGGAAGTCCTGTTTAACGAATCTGCTCGAATTCTTTGAGGAAGTAACAACCCGGGTGGATAAAGGGGAACCGGTGGATGTGGTATACTTGGACTTCCAAAAGGCTTTTGACAAGGTGCCACATAAGAGACTATTGCTAAAAATAAAAAATTATGGGATTGGGGGTAATATATTAGCATGGGTAGAGGATTGGCTAACAAATAGGAAGCAGAGAGTGGGGATAAATGGTTCATACTCGGGATGGCAACCGGTAACTAGCGGGGTTCCGCAAGGGTCGGTGCTGGGACCCCAGTTGTTCACAATTTATATAAATGATTTGGAGGAGGGAACCAAGTGTAATATATCAAAATTTGCGGACGATACAAAAAATGGGAGGAAAAGTAGGGGATGAGGAGGATAGGAAGAGTCTGCAAAAGGATATAGATAAGCTAGGTGAGTGGGCAACAACTTGGCAGATGAAATTTAATACTAATAAATGTGAAGTCATTCACTTTGGGAAAAAAAATGATAGGGCAAGTTATTTTCTAAATGAGGAGGAGCTGCGTTGTAATGCAACGCAAAGGGATCTAGGGGTATTAGTACATGAATCACTGAAAGTTAGTATGCAGGTGCAGCAAGCAATCAGGAAGGCCAATGGAGTTTTGGCCTTTATTGCTAGGGGGATTGAGTATAAAAACACGGAGGTCTTGCTGCAGCTGTACACAGTATTAGTGAGACCACATTTGGAATACTGTGTACAGTTCTGGGGTCCATACTTAAGAAAGGATGTACTAGCCCTGGAGGCAGTGCAGCGAAGGTTTACAAGATTAATTCCTGCAATGAGGGGATTGACATATGAGGAAAGGTTAAGTAGGCTGGAACTCTACTCTTTGGAGTTTAGAAGAATGAGAGGCGATCTCATTGAAATATAAGATCGTGAGGGGCCTTGATCGGGTGGATGCACCGAGGATGTTCCCGATGATCGGGGAAACTAGAACTAGGGGACATAGTTGCAGAATAAGGGGGGGCTCTTTTAAAACTGAGATGAGGAAGAACTTCTTCACCCAGAGGGTGGTTAATTTATGGAATTCACTGCCCCAGGGAGCAGTGGAAGCAGAAACTTTAAATATATTTAAGACTAAAATAGATGGTTTTTTAGCTGCCAAGGGGATAAGGGGCTACGGGGAGAGGGCAGGGATATGGACCTAGGTATGGTTAGTATAGTAAGACCTGAGTGATCTCCTGGACAAGTGTCGATCGCCTGGATTGGGGTCGGAGAGGAATTTCCCGGATTTTTTTTCCCGAATTGGACCTGGGTTTTTATCCGGTTTTTTGCCTCCCCCAGGAGATCACGAGGTTCTTGGGGTGGAGAGGGGTGATAGCGGTATAAAGGGGAGGGTAGTGTCTTGTGTTCTGTGTCTTGTGTCTACTGTTTGTGGGTAAGTGTGTCTGTTTAGTGTTCAGCCATGAGCGAATGGCGGTGCGGGCTCGACGGACCTGGTGGTCTACTCTCGCACCTACTTTCTATGTTTCTATGTTTCTATAAGACTGTTGCATGGACTCCACTTGCTACAGCTGATTTAGCATGACACTCACCAACTATAATCAGTAATCAGTAGATTTATTTTACAATTGCCCGAATCATCAGTAAGACTGTTTCAAAAACACTGCTGTGCATTTGTTGGTGTTAGGTTGCAGTTGTATGTGTGGTAGTGTAAACTTGCAGGGACATGCTCTCTAGGTTGCAGAAGTAATAAGAGTAACATGTTGGTGGATCACATGAGATAATGTTACAAAATCTGTCTCAAAAACACTGGCCAGATAATATTCCTGTTGGAACTTTTGTTTCAAATTTGTTATTTTTTGTGGATCGTGCTCAGATTGCAGTTTTGTTCTCTTAGAACCGCATCTCATTCTTAAGGCTAGGAATGTTCAATTTCTACTTTGGAGTGCAGTACTCATTTTACATCAAGAGGGCACAATGATATTTCAAAGACCATGTATCTACTTGTATACATATTATACTGTTAAACTTTTTAACACAAAACTGCTGCACATGACCAGATGTAAATGACATTTCTGTACATCTGATGCATGAAACACTCAGAAATGCTGCAGAAATCACAATAGAATTTATCTTCAACTGAAGAATAGCAGCAGTTAATAAGTAGGGACATACTAGCGTAATGTTATTGTAGAGTAGAAATATATGTCAATGCAGAAACCATTTGAAATTATCATTCCAGCTAAATGTAACCGGAGGAGGGATTTACTACATGTATCTAGCATCTCATCTGAAAGGGAAGGTCCTCTTTAACACATTATGGTGACATTACTGAGCCAAGATGCTGGTTTAGATTATGTGGTCAGTTTAGATTATGTGGTTGAGTGTAGTTTGAAATTAGCTTTCAAATGACCATGTGCATATTTAAAATAAGCTTGTCATGTGCAATACTTTTTTAATGATGTAGGAAGGAACTGCAGATGTTGGTTTATTCCAAAGATAGACACAAAATGCTGGAGTAACTCAGCGGGACAAGCAGCATCTCTGGAGAGAAGGAATGGGTGAAATTTTGGGTCAAGACCCTCTGTCAGACTTTTAGATTGATAACCTCAATTTTTAAAGAAGGATAGTAATAATAAAAAAGTCAAGGATAGATTAACGCATAGCTCTACAAGCTCTACAAGCAAAATTTAGCTCTTAGGGTTAAAGGAATATGAGGAAAAAGCAGGAACGGGGTACAGATTTTAGATGATCAGCCATGATCATATTGAATGGCGGTGCTGGCTCGAAGGGTCCAATGACCTACTCCTGCACCTATTTTTCTATATTTCTATGTTTCTAAGTGCAGACATAGGATTCAGCCAATTTGTAAATTGGATCAATATGTTTAAACTTGCCATTTGAAAGGATATGGTGAATGAGTTAGAATATAATTTGAGCTATCAAAATTCAGCCATAACCTGTTATGTGAATTTCTATAACACAGGGACAAAAAGTATTCTAAAAGTGGCGCAGCAGTAGAGTTGCTGCCTTACGGCACCAGAGAGCCGGACTCGATCCTGATTACAGGTGCTGTCTGTTTGAAATTTGTACGTTCTCCCTGTGACTGAGTGGGTTTTCTCTGGGTGCTCCGACTTCCTCCCACACTACAAATATGGTACGGTTTGCAGATTAATTGGCTTTGGTAAAATTGTAAATAGTGTGTAGGATAATGCTTGTTTATGGGATGATCGCCGGTCAGTGCAGGCACGGTGGGCTGAAGGGCCTATTTCTCCTTCCACATTCTTAATGGTTAGTAATCACAAATCTCTTCTATTGAAAAATACCAGTCTTAAACTTTCCTGATAGTCATGCCCTCTCATTTCTGGATTCATATTTGTAAAACATTTTGGGATTTTCTTAAACGCACAGTCCTACAACATGGAAACAGGCCATTCAGCCCAACATGTGCTGACAGTGAACACCATTCATGTTTATCCCAAATTCAATTAATTTATTTTCTTTTTGGTACTTCCATAACGTTGTTTCAAGTAGCTACAAATTCTAAAGGGAGAAGTGTAAGGGGTCCAAATGCACTGTGCTGATATTCATCATGTCAACAACATCCAGACATGGATATATCTGTTGGCATTTCGATGGTGAATAAGCAAAGGGCACTTAGAGCAATAGAAGTTGTGGCGAGGAAGAAAAAAAGGGGGAAATGAACTCACATCCATATCCACTTTGTTCAGAGAATAATACTCGGATCTGAATCACAGGCAAATGGATATCTCTTGTTTAATATAGGCAAACTCACCGACATCTGTCACAGGGCAGGTTAAGGGCTGTGGTCTTGGGTTGTCAGTGTTGATGTTACTGAATGAAAATAGAAATATTTGCAATCTCTCTGCTGTCCAGGGTTCAGTAAAGGGAATCATTATTTTTTTAATTTTCAAAACGATAAATGCTCTCCACTTGCAAAATTCACATAATAAACTTGACACCATCAATAAAGCCACCCATTTGATCAGCATCCCATCTACTACCACTAACATTCGCTCCTGCCCCACCATTGCCCTATGGTGCTCTACTCTTGTATATGCAGTCTGGTTTAAGCAGTGCAGCCTAACTTTAATTAGCCTTACACCGGTTAGGCACAAAATGCTGCAGTGACTCAGCGGGACAGGCAGCATCTCAGGAGAGAAGGAATTGGTGACATTTTGGGTCGAGACCTTTTTTCAGACTGCATTGGTAGGAGCTACACTATAGGCTTGCCGTTGAAGCATCCAATCAATGAACAGTGTGATTAACAATAGTTATGTGCTAGAATCATTATAATTAACCAGCCACATGGAATTGGCAGTATGCCTCCAAAACACTGAATGGGCAGAGGTTAATGAGACATTACAATCCCTCTGCCCATTTACTATTGTGATCAAATTCAGTCACCATTTTATTTAGTCAGATTCCTGCTGTAAGCTTTATTGAATGCCAATGCTGCAGACTTAATCTATTACAAAGCTGCTTTCAAACAAATGTCGTATTTTTTTCGATCCTGCGTGACACAAGCAGCTATTTGTGAAAGTGATCGACAGTTACTTAAAAAATGTTAAATCCCAGTAGCTGCTTTCAGGGATATTTCAAGGTCAATCAAAAATCTGAAAAGCTGTTTGGAACTCTGAAGAAAGATTAGCTTGAGCCTATAATGATAAGAAACATAAGAAAGCAGTGATGGTTCTTGTAAAATCGATGTACAAAAGGGTAGCATAACATTACGATTGTGACCATTTGAACTCAATAATTTTGTTCTTTTCCCACTATTCAAATTTCACTGGTGAGACCTTTCTTATTTTACATTCCCCAACATTAAATTAAATTGCATCATCTCTGAACTAGTGTGTTTATGAAATCCTAGTTTATTATTTGTCATGGTATGTTTTGCTATAGGTGCACCCATATTAATAATAAAACAAATAAAAATCCTGGTACGATAATACTTCACTAAATTTTATAATTTAATTCTTAAAATTTTAATGCAAGTTATGCCAATTTAACAAAATAACGTAATTGATACATGTTACCGGAGCTAAAACTAGTAATTTTATCCCTGTAACTACTGGATACTACAAAATATTAACAGGCCATTACATCTGATTTCTCTTTCTTCAACATTTTTTCCAGCCACATGCCTCGCTTGGACACATTTATTGAAGTGATATGTGAAAACTCAGGAAATAGACAAAACTATTTTAGGTTTTGGCAAATGTTTCACAACTTAATTACCTGCCTTCTCCATTTCTACATATCTGCTGTTCCACAAATCCCGTTGAAATCAATGGATGCTGGCAATTAGCACCAAGTCTAACCTGCATTCAGGATCCAAGGGATCAGGGTGGCAGAGTGGCACGGCTAGTGAAGCTGTCACCTCACATCTCCAGACACACAGCTTCGGTGCTGCCTGTATGGAGTCTGCACGTTCTCCATGTGACTGTTTGGGTTTCTTTCAGGTTTTCCCGTTTCCCCCAGTGTGTTGGTGAATGGTAAATTCTGATGGGAATCAGTGGGAATATGGGGAGAATAATATTTTATTAGCATTAGATTGATGTAAATGGGTGCTTGATGGCCTGCAGGATGAAGCTGTTTCATGAGAATATGAGAATATTCTGCAGCAGGAATACTGGGGAGTCTTGCAAGGCACTGCTCTTCCAGGGACTCAATTTTAGGGAATTGACAGGTTTATTTTACTGTGAAAACAAAGAAGTCCCAAACCTATAACCAATTAAATGGATTAATGCTGGATTTTCATACAGAACCAGTAAAATCTGGTTAATGTAGGAAGTAACCCTGTTGCTGACTTACAATATGTTGAAGATAGACCCAAAATGCTGGAGTAACTCAGCGGGTCAGGCAGCCTCTCTGGAGAAAAGGAATAGCTGACATTTTGAGTTGGAACCCTTCTTCAGACTGTAAGTTAGTGGTGGTGGTGGGAGTGGTGGTGGGGTGGAAGAAAAACTGAAAGGCCAGAACAAATCAGGGCCAGCATAAAATGACTTCAGGAAGGGTGGGGTCCAGAGTCCATAATGGCCCAATGTTGGCTGGGGAAGATGTGCCAATGAGTGGAATACAAAGATGAGAACAGTGAAACTACTAGGATGACTCGGGTGAGGGAGGGGGGTGAGTGGTAAGGGGTAGGAGGGGTGGGGGGTGGTGGAGAGAATGCAAGAAATCACCGTTCATACTACTGAGTTGGTTAAAATGTGCAGAATGCCATATTTCCCTCAGCAATTTTGACAACCTAAATATACAGCCTGTACAGTGGTGGTGGAGTATTGAATCTGGGATGAAATGTTGCTTATTCAAGAGATTGCACAATGTGCCACAAAATCGTGTAGCACATGTGTTGTTTGTGAAGTGCTTAAGGGGCTGATAAAGACAAATCATGATATACATTTGTAGAGCTGGATAGAAACAAAGATCCAAGTTAATTTTAAGGAGGAAGCTAAAGATTTCAAAAATCCGCATTTTGGCATTTATTGGTTAAAATTAAGATGTTGCTCTTATGCCTTGTTATTCCACTTTCTTATCAACTCCCTACACATTGAGGCCAATTAATCTACCAACCTGCACCTGTTTGGGATGTGGAAGGAATTGGAGCATCTAGATCACCTCTGATCACAGAGAGAACATGCAAACTCCACACAAACATCACCCAAGGTCTGGATCAAACCCAGATCTCTGGTGCTGGGAGGCCGCAGCTCTACCAGCTGCACCACTGCCTTTTCCTTTCCATTTCAACCATTTTCTGAACAGCTTTTCTTTTACGTACACTGTGTATGTGTATATGTATAAAATCATGAGATTAATATATCGGGTAGATGCACCGAGTCCCTTGCCCAAAGTCTAGCTTTAGATTAGACAATTGAATAGCTATGGGAACAGGCCAGGCACAGGGGAGTAAAAATGCTGGTTAAATAAAAGATAAATACCAATGCATCTTTGACGAGACAATCCGCCTGTAAATAGGATTCAATCTATTCCATTCCTTTTGCACAGGCTCTGTGTGTGAAAACAGCATGTTTCAGGGAGATCTGAAGAAACTTTGCAAATGTCCATGAACCCAAACAAAAGCTACCAGTGAAATCAAGTCAAGTTTATTGTCACATGCACAAGAATGTTGAAGTTCAGGTTTACAATGAAAACCATGTGTTCACCAGCATCGCAGGCACACAGACAATGTACAAAACATAATTGTACATACGAAAATAAAAAGGCTGTGCAAAAACAAGTACAGAACAACATTTAAACAATTAACAGGTTGAGATGGAAAGCAATATAAGAGGATACATTTTGATTGGGTTAGCCTATTTGTAATTTTGTAGTTAAATTATAGTCCTCTGTGTAAACCCGACTGCGAAGAAAACACCCCCTCCACTGGCACTTGTCCACGATACAGTGGAACTGCCATATTCTGTTAAATAAGATGCACAACTTTGGGATATAAAACCACATAATTAACTTTGAAAGCAAATCCATTGCCCTTATATAATTATGAATCTGAGGTCCCTTTCTTGTTTTACTCATGAAATCACTTTCCTGGCAAAGCTGGGAGAATTTTGTCTGTACTTCACAACGTGCAGGCTCCCCATATGGGATAATTAACTAACAAGAAACAGAATAAAATTGATCGTAAGTGAGCTCCTAGCTGCAAATTTACAATAGAATATCTTATATCTGATGTCATTTATTTCTTCAGTTTGAAAAGTACACCTCCTCCTCAGATAACAAGTAATTAAATCCTCTACATCAAGTACAAGACAAATTAATCAGAGGAAAGGCATGAAGAAAGAATTAACTGAATAAAAGGAAAATTCAATTAACCCACTTGGTATAATGTTTCCACAAATGGACTCAAAGCATTAGGACATGTCACAAAACACAGCAGAAGAATTAACTATAATAACTGCGTAATATTTGCTCCTTTGATTGTAAAGGGAGACCGCATTTGATATATTTGGTGGTCATGTATTGTCCCCGGACATGGTTAATTAGGTACAGTAATATGAGATAGCCAAGGGAGGATGGAAATGCTGATCCTTAGATTGTATTTTCAGTGGAAATAAACCGTAGGAAAAAAAACTCTTCTTAAAAGTAAATTTCTTTTAAATTCATACTTAATGAATAAAATAGATTAAGAGAAGCAAATGAGTGGTTTGCAAATGAACTGCAAGGGTAGACCAGGAGCTAGTCAGACCATATTTGGAATACTGTGAGCTGTTTTGAGCCACATATCTGAAGAAGGGTGAGCTGGCATTGGAGATGGTCCAGAGGAGGTTTTGGAGATGGTCCAGCGGAGATGCATCCAGGAATCATCCCAGGAATGATCCCAGGGATGAGGGACGGTCTCATTGAAACCTACCAAATAATGAAAGGTTTAGATAGAGTGAATGTGAGGAGGGTGTTTTAATTAGTGGGGTAGTCTAGAAGCAGAGGGTACAGCCTCAGAATAAAAATATGTACCTTTAAAATGGAGATGAGGAGGATTTTTTTTCAACCTGATGGTGATGAATCTGTGGAACTCATTGCCACGGACAGCGGTGGAGGCCAAGGCATTGGGGATTTTTAAAGTAGAGATGGATAGGTTCTTGATAAATAAAGGTGTCAAAGGTTACAGTGAGAAGGGAGGAGAATAGGATTGAGAGGGAAAAATAGATCAACCGTGATTGAATGGTGGCCTAATTCCGCTATTGTGTCTTTTGATCTCATAATCTTATGAACTGTACAGGCCCCACCCTGCCCAGAACTGAACATCATCTTTACCATCACAAAATTCTTGCATCACATGAACAAATTATTTTCTTTAGTTGATCTAATCATTTAAAATTGGCCATTAAAATTGGTGATGTTGATAGAAGCAGTCTCTATCTTATTTATGTTAGGACAAAATGTGTGCAAAGCAAAACTCCAAAGTCCCCAGCACAACTAGGACAGTTCCTATTAAGTTTAACTGATAGTTGGTGGGAAGAAGCTGCTCCTGAACCCGGAGGTCGTCTTTTTCAAACATGTATACCTTCTTCTAGATGCAGGAATGAAATGAGAGCATGGCCTTGGTGGTGTGGGTCCTTGATGATGCTGGCTTCCATTTTGAGGCAGTGCTTCCTATACATCCTTTTGATGGTGGGGTGGTCCGTACCTATGATGTACCAGGAAGTGTTGACCCCATTTTGTAATCTCCTTTGTTCCTGGGCATTTGAGTTTCCGAACCAGGCGGTAATTCAACCAGTCAATTTGATTTCCACTGTACACATGGAGAAGTTCAAGAGTGTATTCATCCACATACCAAATCTCCTCAATCTTCTGAGGAAGTAGAGGTGCTGATGGACTTTCTTTATGATGGCATCAATATGCTGGGCCCAGGACAGATCTTCAGACATATGCATGCGTATGAACTTAAAGTTATTTACTCTCTCCTCCTCCGACCTATCAATGAAAACAGGTTTGTGGACTTTCGGCCTTCCTCTTTTAAAGTCCTTGGTTTTACTGACATTGAGAGCAAGATTGTTGTTCTGGCACCATTCAATCAGACAATCACACTCCCTATTATCCTCTGACTCAGCATTTGTAATTCGTCCAACAATGGTGATGTCATTGGCAAATTTTAAGATGTAATTGGAACAGTGTCCAGCTACATAGTCATGGGTGTAGAGTGTGTAGAGCAGGGGACTGGTCACACAGCCTTGAGGTTCCCCAGTGCTGATGGCTATCGAGGAAGGACCCAGTTGCACATGGATGTGCAGAGACTCAGTTCCCTGAACTTGGTGACATGTCAAAAGCAGGTGTGCACTCTAAATTGTCTTCCTCCTCTCACCCTGTGCACTTCTCGTTTACAGGAAGACAAGAACTTGACCGATGGCAACCTATTAAAGTCTGATAGGGACAGTCACTGGCTTGGAAACTGATTGTGAGATGGTTCACAAAGGGACCTCATCTGTTGTGAGTCGCTAGCAACAAGAGTTTCAAAAGGTGGATGAGATGGGGTATGCGGCACAAGGAGGCTCAAGTTCATGAAGAATTAAATGATTGGAGCATCAGCAAGTCTGCCAGAAATCTATGTGACATATCAAAGACCACAGGGAGGTAGACAAAAATGCTGGAGAAACTCAGCGGGTGAGGCAGCATCTATGGAGCGATGGAATAGGTGACGTTTCGGGTCGAGACCCTTCTTTAGACTCAAGGCCACAGGACCACAGGAATGTCAGTTCAAGGACTAGCACAGGATTCCGGGCAAAGTACAGACTGAGGCCTTATGGTGAGAGGTAGGAGTAAAGGATACATTTTTTACACAGAGGGTGATTCAATTCTGGAACATGATGTCAAGGCCGTTGGTGACATTGGATGCACTCAGCCGGTTTGAAGCTTTTAGACATACACTTAAATAGGCCAGAAATAGAAAAGATACAGGCTAAAGCAGAAAAAAAATTGTATAGACACAACAGTCTGTAGAATATTGGAATCTTGAGTGAAACACAACGTGCTGGAAGAACTCAACAGGTCAGGCAGCATCTGAAGGGAATGGCGGGGCCCTTCTTCAGACTGGATTTGGTTTCAGGTTGTACCATTTTGCAATCTGAAGAAAGGTCCCAACATGTCATCTGTCCATTCCCTTCACAGATGTCGCCTGATCCACTGAGTTCCAACAGCACTATGTGTTTTACCGTGGATTAGCATAGACGGGCACCACTCTATCATGTTTCCAAGATAAAGTGTCACGCTATTCCCCATCACTATTTGCAGATATTTACAACCATTACTGGTCATCTGGTGATCAACGGCTAAACTTCTCTGGCCCAGGGCTTGAACTCTTCACTGTAAATATACACTTCTGCACTCATTTTCATGCTGGCTCATCTTGCTGCTCAGGAAGTTCATATACACAGCTGTCATGGGCCAGGATACTGGGGAAGAGAGATGCTTTGACACTGAATCATCTATCCAACGGGTTAATGACATTGTGGTTGGGTTCCCTGACTCAGTGTAGCCAGATGGCTTACATTGCCAGCGACCCAGGTTCAATCCAATCCTCAGCTGCTGTTTGAGCAGTCTGCATATTTTCCCCATTGGTTTCCTTTTATCAAAAGACAATCACTAACATGTCTTCTGATCCTCCACACTTGTTTGTATTTATCCCCAGGGACAATAAGCAGGTGAAGTGATGCCAAATAGCATCTACACAAATTTTGACCTCACAAAGTTATTTTCCAAACAACGCTCCTACATACTCTGAAAAATATTTCAATTCAAGGCTTGAAGCTTGAATTACAAAGTTCCCAACCTTGGCTGCAGGGTTATCCTTGAGTCTTATTCTTGTAGGTAAGTGCATCTTAAATTGTCTTTTTGTCTTTGCTGCCAATCTACTTCAACTATCCACCACCCCCCCCCCCCCCCCCCCCCCCCCCCCCCCCCCCTCCTCCGCTCAATCACTATCTGACCTGATCTTCAATCCCCAATGATACCTTTTCCAGCACTTTATATCTATCTTTGGTATAAACCGGCATTTGCAGTTCTTGGTTTCTACTCCTTACCTTTCCCTTCATTTACCTGTGTCTGTTCACCAATGTTTCTCTTCTTCCTTCATTCCCCAATCCTCTCTCTATTCCCTTTCACACTGTTTTAACTCTATATTCTTGACCCTAATCACTATCAATCCTGTCTCTACTCACTACTTCTCCACCCGTATCCCGTTTCACAGTAAAATGACACTTTTTCAGACGTTACCATTTCTAGCCCAGGGAATCTTTGGAATAGAATTTCAACATTTCAACAATAAAAAGGAAACATTACTACCCCAGGTTATTGGTGGACAAATCTGCCCTCAGATCACTCTGTTTATAATCCTTAACCTCAGGCTGATGATGTGACTTTCATCTTCGGTTAGGAGCATTTTCTAAGCTGCTTTCAGTTGGAGCTCCATTACTCATACTAAGTATTGTTAGATAACATAATTGCTATCAGCAAAAAAAACTCTATTTGTCTTTAAATACGGGTGAGGTGCCAGAAGACTGGAGGGTGGCAAATGTTGTGCCTCTATTCAAGAAGGGTTGCAGGGAAAATGCTGGAAACTATAGGCCAGTGTCTATCTGTAGTTGTGATTGATACAATACATCTCCTAATGCTCCTGAACACATCATCAATGATGTAACCTGGGGTCATTGGGTGTTTTGGGTCTTTCAACATCAGCCACCCTCACCCAGGCGGCCCAGCCGTGGTTGATCAGACCACGACTTGTGTTCAGGTGGCATTGGAAAGCTACTAGAGAGTATTCTGAGTGATAGGATATACAGGCGTGTAAATGGACCAGGGCTGATTAGGGATAGTCAGCATGGGTTTGTATGTGGGAGGTTGTCTCACAAATCTGATTGAGTTTTTTGAAGACATGACCAAAAAGGTTGATGAGGGCAGAGCAGCAGATGTATATATGGACTTTAGCAAGGCGTTCAACAAGGTTTCACTTGGTAGGCTGCTCTGGAACGTTGTGGGATCCAAGGAGAGATAGCTGAAGGGATAGAAAATTGGCTTAATGGAAGGAAGCAGAGGGTGATGGTGGAAGGTTGCTTCTCGTAATTGAGGCCTATGACTAGTGATGTGCCTCAGGGATTGGTGCTGGGTCCGTTACTGTTTTTCATCTATATCAATGATTTGGATGAGAACATACACGGCAAGATTAGCAAGTTTGTAGATGATACAAAATTGGGCAGTTTTGCAGATAGTGAAGATGGCTGTGAGAAACAGCAACAGGATCCTGATCGATTGGCTAGGTGGGCTGAGGAATGGTTGATGGAATTTATTACAGAGAAGTATGAGGTGTTGCATTTTTGGAAGTCTAACATGGGCAGGACCTCTACAGTGTATGGTAGGCCTCTGAGGAGTATTGTAGAGCAGAGGAGTCAAGGACTCCAGGTGCATGGTTCCTTGAAGGTGGAGTCGCAGGTGTTCAAAAAGGCTTTTGGCACATTGGCCTTCTTCACTCAGAGTATTGTACAGAAGTTGGGAGGTAATGTTACAGTTGTATAAGACGTTGGTGATGCCACATTTAGAGCACTGCGTTCAGTTCTGGGCACCATGTTATAGGAAAGATGCAGTCAAGCTGGAAAGGGTACAGAGAAGATTTACAAGGATGTTGCCAGGGCTAGAGGGTCTGAGCTGCAGGAAGAGGTTGAGGAGGCTGGGACTCCTTGGAGCACCGGAGGATGAGGGGTGGTCTTATTGAGGTGTATAAAATCATGAGAAGAATTGATCAGGTAGATGCACAGAGTTTCTTGCCCAGAGCAGGTGAATCGAGGATCAGAGGACATAGGTTTAAGGCGAAGGGGAAAATATTTAATAGGAATTGGAGGGGTAACTTTTTCACACAAAGGGTAGTGGGTGTATGAAACAAGCTGCCAGAAGATAGACATAAAATGCTGGAGTAACTCAGCGGGGCAGGCAGCATCTTTGGAGAGAAGGAATGGGTGACGTTTTGTGTCGAGACCCTTCTTCAGACTGACAGTCACGGGAAAGGGAAATGAGAGATAGATGATGTAGAGGGATGTAGAACAAATGAATGAAAGATATACAAAAAAGTACCAATAAAAAAGGAAACAGGTCATTGTTAGCCGTAGCTAGGTGAGAACGAAAAGCTGGTGTGATGTGTGGGGGAAGGATGGAGAGAGAGGGAATACAGTGGTTACTTGAAGTTAGAGAAATCAATATTCATACCCCTGGGCTGTAAGCTCAACGACTTTCCCATCAGCTCTTGCCAATTATTTGAAGTTGCATTGATTTTCATTGAGAACACAGTAAAACAAAGACCAACGCTTTTTCCTTTAGAGAGCCGTGCAAACAGGCAGTCTTGACAGGTCTGTTTGCATTTCTCTCCAAAATTGTTTGTTCTTGACATTGCTGAATGCAATATAATAGAGGAAAGCAAATTTGATTTGGAAAGACCTAAAATCATTGCTTTATGGTGGAGCTTCATACTTCACACAACCTTTTCACTCTTGGGTAATGGGAGTCTGCCTTAAATTATAGTTATCTATTTGTAAAACTGCCACTCTCCATAAAGAAAGTATATAGTGCGGAAAACATGTCTTTAAATGGCAGTTGCACGGAATGAGAGGTTTGTCCCAAATCTCTGGAGGATACCCGGCCTGTGAGATTTGCTTCACAGGAAAATGAGTGTTGCAGATTGGAAAGCCATTTTCTAGGAATGCAAAAGCATTAATTGTCACATCCTGCCAGGATATGCCAAAGCGAACTTTGGAGCATCCATAAATATTGGTGGCATACTTCAGTGTGTAGAATAAAAACCCGATGATCATTACCCCGAGGTAAATACGGAGCAGTAATTACAGCTTCAGACACAGACTGATATCTCTCGTTTGACTTATAAAAAGAACAACTTTGACCTTTGACAGAGCCTGTTGAGTCGAACTTTCTCACGCTGAGCACATTCCACTTGGGTTCTCGAGAAGCAGACTGAGGGAGCATACTTTGCAACTCATTGACATTGACATCCATGTCAGCAGCGTGGGAGAGGACAGGGCTTGTGACAGGCTTCTGCCCTGGGCCACGTAGACTCATCCCTGGGTGGATTATAATGGGCATATTTGTTGTGATTTCAACTGGTGCTCTCGGTTCAAGACAAATCTAGTCAGAAAGTAAAAAGAAGGCTTATGGTGGTTAGAGAAACACGGAACTAGAGATGAAAGACACAAAATGCTGGAGTAGTTCGGCACGTCCGGCAACATCCCTGAAGATCATGGATAGGCGACGCTTTGGGTCGGGACCCTTCTTCAGATACATTTGGTGTCTTTCCCCGCTAAACCAACAACTGCAAGAAACAAGGAACTGCAGATGATGGTTTAACAAATAAGATTCAAAGTGCTGGAGTAACTCAGTGGGTCAGGCAGCATCTCTGGAGAACATGGGTAGATGATGTTTCAGGTCGGGATCCTTATTCAGGATAGGACGGAGATAAAAATAAATGCTTGATGGTTGGCATGGACTGAAGTACTGGATTCTGTGCTATCTCTTTCTCTGGCAAACCTCTTTAGTAAGTTGAAACAATTCTTAGGTCATCATAAGACCATAAGATCAAATGGCGGACCAGAATTCATGGGCTAAAAAGCCTAATTCTGCTTCACTACTTGATCAGGGCTGCTCTATTTTTCCTTCTCAACCTCATCCATTTGCATTCTCCTCATAACCTTTGATATCCTTACTAATCAAGAAACTATCAATCACTGCTTTAAATATACCCCATGACCTTGCATCGAATGTCAACTGTGGCAATGAATTCCACAGATTCACCACCCTCTGGCTAAATAAATTACTCCTCGTCTCCTTTCTAAAGGCACATCTTTTTATTCTAAGGCTGTGCCCTCTGGTCCTACACTCTCCTGCCACTGGAAATATCCTCGCCACATCCACTCGATCTAAGCTTTTCATGATCCCCAGGATCATTTTCAGAAACCTCCTCTGAACCCTCTCCAATGCCAGCAGATCCTTCCTCAGATGTGGGGCCCAAAACTGCGCGCAATATTCCAAATATGATCTGATCAACAGCTTATATATGTATCCTCAGCAGTATATCCTTGCTTTTATATTCTAGAACTCTCAATGAATACCTCAACTGAATCCTCAACGTCTTCATCAACAGAACCACAATCAATGAGGATATGTGATAAATCATCATTACAGTTTCAGTTTCAATTTTAGTAGTTTATTATCACGTACTGAGGTACAATGAAAAGCTTTTCTTGCCTACTGACCAGTCAGCAGAAAGACAATACATGACAATACAGTCGACCCATTTACAGTGCATAGATACAATTTATGATAATTAAGATGGATACATCTATAATACTTCTAAAACTCTCTCTTGACCACTTCCGATCTGTGTTGTTTTTAAATTTGTGCAAACACGGTACACTATATTGCTAGGATTTTTCGCCCCCTTACTCACCATCTGCTCCAAGCCACCAAGTTTTGTTCCAATCGGTGGAAGATTACAAAAGTTATGAAGGTTTAAAAAATTGTGAGATCAGCAGATTGGTCTTCCCGCTTGTCACTCACCATGAAGGTAACGCCCCTTCTGGCACCCGCTGGAGAACAAAGCTCCTGAGGCGGGGCTGAGTCCGAGAGCATGTCCAGAAGCTGCCCGTCCACAAGCCGCCCGTCCACAAGCCGCCCAGAATAAAGCTGAAGTAGCGGAGTGTGGTCTGTGTTCCGCGGACGGGGGCGGGCTGTGTTCCGCAGGCAGGGGCTGTGAGCGCGTCAGGCACTGGGGCCGGGGGCAGCTGGGTGAGTACGGAGCTGGGTCCTGCAGCCGGTGAGTGCGGTTGGAGCTGGGGCCGGGAACCAGTGAACCCACACATCCCCCCTCCCCCACACCCCACCTCCCCCACACCCCCGCTTTTCTACACCCCTCTCCACTACATCCCCCCATCCCCTACACACCCCCCTCCCCTGCACCCCCTCCCCTCCCCTACACCACACCTCCCCTCCCTTACACGCCCCTTCCCCTACACCATACCTCCCTTCCCCTACACCCCCACCCCCCACCACCACCCCCCCCCTCCCTTACACCCCCCTCTCCTACACCCCCATCCCCTACACCCCCCTCCCCCACAACCCCCCCCCCTACACCCCCCCCCTCCCCTACACCCCTCCCCTCCCCTACACCACCATCCTACACCCCCCTCTCCTTCACCCTCCCTCCCCTGCACCTCCCCTCTCCCACATCCCCTCCCGTGAGTGAGTGAACTGTGAGGCCACAAGTCGTCACTGAGTGAACTGTGAGTCCGCAAGCCATGACTGAGTGAGCTGTGAGTCCACAAGCTGTGACTGAGTGAGCTGTGAGTCCACAAGCCATGACTGAGTGAATTATGAGTCCACAAGCCGTGACCAGGGGTGTCACAATGGGAACCGTTCAGCCGCACCTGCACAGTTCATGGCTATGCGTAAGTGGTGGAATATTGGAATTGGTGGAGAGGTGGACTATTTGCGTTGGGGGACCAGGTGCAAGTGAAATAATTTTGCCAGCAACGATACAATAAAAAAAGAACCCACAATACACAATAAAAATGTAACACAAACATCCAAAGGTTCAAAGGTTCTTTATTAGTCACATACACCAATTGGTGTAGTGAAATGCGGATTGTCATTGCAGCACGTAAAAAAGAATACAACAAAACAATAATAAATAAATGTAAACATGAAAACATCCCCCCACAATGGTTCCCATTATGAGGGGAGGCATAAAGTCCAGTCCCCATCCCCATGTCCACCCATAGTCAGGCCTATTGAGGCCTCCGCAATCGCCTTTACGGAAGCCCGATATTCCTGGCCCTTCTCGGCGGATGATCGTGCTCCGGCGTTGGGAGAACCCTCACAGCGGCATGGGAAACCTGGAACGGCTGCTTCCTTACTGGAGACTGTGGCTTCCAAAGCCGACAGGCCGCGCTGGATGGAGCTCCACCACTGGCGATCTCGGCGGGAGATCCCAGGCTCCCGATATTAAAGTTCACGCCGCAGCTGGCCGCTCCACATTCCCGCAGCTCCGCGATGTTTTTATCGGCGTTCTCAGCATATCGGAGTTCCAGCGCGGCGACCCGGGCAAGGCATCGCCCGCTCCATGACAGCGCTCCAGCGCTCCAATGCTGTGCCGCCGCCGAAGCCGAGGTTCTGGCCGGTCCCCTCAGGAAACACCATTCCAGGTCCTCTGGTAGGCCCTGAGGATGGGTCGAAGGTGCTGCTCAGAGAAAAGCCGCCTCTCCGACCAGGGACCCTGAAAAGCAGTTTCCCCCTCCCCCCACAACATAAAAAAGACTAGAGCTCCAAAAAAATAAAACACTCAACTCACAAAAAATTAAGAAAAGAGGTGAAAAACGGACAGCTGCAGGCAGGGCAGCAATACCCATACAGGACGGTGCCCCCTCCCCACAGCATTCATTACTGTGTTGGAAGGCACAAGAAATATTAAAAACACACATTGAGACACTAAAAAAACAAAAAAAGTAGAAAAAACTACTGTAGTCCATCTGGTCCAGCTGTTTTATCCACCTTAAAGCCTTTCAGCTTTCCATGCACTTTCTCATTAATAGCAACAGCACTCACTTCTGCCCCCTGATTCTCTTGAATTTCTGGCTCATTGCAGGTGTCTTCCACTGTAAAGACTGATGCAAAAATGTATTCAGTTTGTCTGCCATTTCTTTGTTCAACATTACTACTTCTTCAGCGTAATTTTCCAACTGCTCAACATCCATTTTTGCTTCTCTTTCACACTTTATACATCTGAAACATTTTTGGGTATATTCTTTTTTTATTATTTGCTAGCTTACCTTCATATTTCAACTTCTCCCCTTATTGCTTTTTTTTTAATAGCTTCCCAATCCACAAGCTTTACACTAATCTTTGCCATATTATATACCTACTCTTTTGCTTTTAAACTATCTTTGACTTCCTTTATCTCCCACAGTCACCTGCCTCCTGCTAGGGTTCCCTTCCAATTGACTTTAGCCAGCTCCTCCCTCAGAACTCTTATTTGAAAGTAAATCCTCCTCCATTTTCATCCACTACTTTCAATCCTCCTGGAATTTCATCCGTTACTTTCAAATTCATATTAACTTAAGAAAACAAGATGATTAACAAATTCAGCATCTTACATTGCCTATACTGCTGACAGAAGGCATCTTTATATAACAAATTATAGCACCTTAACTGTGCATAATTTGGCCAAGTATTCAAAATGTTAAGGCAATTGAACTTCTTTCCTGTTTCCGAAGTACCACTTAGACCCACTAACAGCTAAAAAAGCTATAATGTTCTCATAATTATCATTAAACAAGACTCCATACTGGAAAATTTTGACCATATGGTTGTAGTTTAATTTGAATTTGGATTGTTTTACTCGTGTTTCAAAACTAACATAAAAAGGCTTGACCAAGTTATGTCCCAGAGAAACATTTAATCTCACATTTAATACAACATTCCATCTCACATTTAATACAACCCTTGCCCATGCTTTTAAAATGAAAAAATAAAACTTTTAATGCCCCGAGATCCGAGAGTAAAAGGGAGGTAACGTCAGCACCATGACCGTGTCTTCTTGGAATTTGAAGCAATTACAATGATTGATAGATCCTTCCGAGTGGCGTCAGAGATGAGTAACCTAACCAGTGTCTTTTGTAAATATGTTGATATATGAGAAGGGATGTCAAAAACAACGAAACACAATGACCACTTCGATCTTCCAGCATGGGATTTTTTGGTCAAGAAGGTAAACATAATTTGCTGCTCTTCTTGCAGTTGAATTGTTGTAACAGATGCAATTTAGTGAGGGTCAGGAAGGGCTGGAGAAGCCCCCACAGAGTCGCCCTCCAGGTGGCAATTAAACCAGAGCCAGTATTTCCTTCTGGGACCTGTAATCACACATTGAAACCTGTTCTTGATCCATAAACTATTTGCTTCATTTAATCCACGTCAATAAGCAAACTAACCGATTCTATTTCTGATTGCACAAACCAATTTCTATCATCATTAATGTCATGAACATTTGAAAAGTACTAGTAGAAATGTGTGGATTTATTTGGTGTACCGTTTCACAGAGTTGTGTCAAAATCTTTTGCGTGTTGAATTGATTTATAATGCAGCAACTGTTGCTGTGTGTTAAATACTGGTTGAAAATGTGATGAATGGGTTTGTATTTTGGCTTTTCAGCACTCAGCGCGCCGAACCTCACTCGTCAGGAAGTGGAAATGACCGTAGATTATACGTCTTGACCTCTCTCAAATTCTCTGATCTATGCTGAGAATTGAGATGTGTAAAATGTATCTTTTGAGTCCAATATCTCATCCTTTCTCCAGTTGGTGCTGATCCAGGTTTGGGTTCTGAAACCCTAACTGGCCATTGTGCTTAGAATCAGTCATGGAGTCATACAGCATGGAAACAGGCCCTTTGGCCCATCTTTTCCTTGCCGACCAAGATACCTCATCTGTGCTAGTCCCATTTGGTCATATTTACCCTATAGCCTCACCTATCCATGTGCTTGTCCAAATGTATTTTAAATATTGGTCCAGTAGCTGCCTCAACGTATTCCTCCGGCAGCTCGTTCCATATATCCACCATCGTCTGTATGAAAACATTGCTCCTCAGGTTCCTATTAAATCTTTCCCCTCTCACCTTAACTCTATGTCCTCTGGTTCTTCAGTTCAGTTTCAGTTTAGTTTATTGTCACGTGTACAGTGAAAAGTTTTTTGTTGCATGCTAACCAGTCAGCAGAACGACAATACATGATTACAATCAATCCATTTACATTGTGTTTCGATACATGATAAAGGAAGTAGGAAATGTCACTGCAGGGATACAGATCTAAGAGTGTGGAGTGATTGTAATGTTAGTTTGTAGATCTGCATCTGTGGCTAGCGCGCAAATAGTCGCCTGTGTTGGGTGCCATCTTGATTCCCCTACTCTGGGTAAAACATCCTCCTGCGCTCCAAAGAATCAGGTTCTAGCCTGCCCAAACTCTTGTTTTGATATATGTCTGCTTACAAAATAAGTAAACTAGCACATAATATACAGAGAAAGATGGTGACCTGCATTCCTCTCATGCATGCAGCTAGTCCGGTCACTGAGTGTTGAAACATTGATTCCTGAAAGCTTTTCAAAGCATTTTTGCTAATCATCATAGTGTCTATTTGATTCACAAATGTTCGCTTTCACCGCTGCCACCATGTTTTGATATATGTCTGCTTACAAAATAAGTAAACTAGCACAGAGAAAGATGGTTGCACACAACATTCATGTTGGGATCAAAAACAGGAATGATTTATTTCCAAGTCAAAGGTCATTGACTGATTTACTGAGCATGTACGACTAGGATTACAGCTCATATGCATAAATTACATGGATATTGTCACAACTCTCCTGACAACATCCTTGTAAATTTTATCTGCACCCTTTCCAGGTTAACAACGTCTTTCCTATGGCAGGGTGACCAAAACTGAACAAAACACACCAAATATAGCCTCTCCAATGTTTTGGACATATCTACATAGTGAGGGTCAGGTCTTGTGGACAAAGCAGGAGGTTTTAGCAGGACACATGAGTGTTAAAGGCAGGAAAGCTATGGGTCAGATGGGTGCTTTGAGGGTGAAGCAGCGGCTCAACAAGTAGAGCTGTTGTCTCTCAGTTTCGGAGATCCAGGTCCAATCCTGTCTTCAAAGGTTTCAAAGGTCTTTTATTGTCACATGTACCAATTAAGGTACAGTGATATGCGAATTACCACACGAAAAAAAAAGCAACAAGACGCACAACTACATAAACATTAACATAAACATCCCCACATTCCTCATTGTGATGGAAGGCAAAAAGTCCAATCTTCTGTCGGAACGATCAAAACTCCCGTGTCGGGGCAAATGAAACTCCCAAGTCGGGGCGGTCGAAACTCCTGCGATATGGAGTTCCCGAAGTCAATCTCTGACCAGAGACCACAATTTTCTATGTGCTAAGGGACTCGCTGAAGCTTGGTGCAGCCAACGCCAAGGCTCGGTGGGGGAGGGCCACAGTCTAGGGTCCTTCCGCTGCTGGACATAGGGGGCACGGTGTGGTGGAGACGCCCCTCAAATTCAATTAAGGGAAGGTATCCCACGCCAGGGGGCCACATGTGTGGCACGGGTGGGGTACATGTTTTGTGGAAATGAAAATGTCAGATGGAATTTTCGCACTGTGTAAACATTGTATATATTTATTACTTGGACAGGGGCCACAGAGTGGCACGGGTGGGGGACTGTTGGTGAAATTTGACAAATGTAAAAAAATTGTACTGGAAAAAACTTGTATAGTCTCCGAAAATGTCGGATGAATTTTGTTTGTTTGAATGGTTCAGGAATTGTATATATTTATCAATTGAATAAAGTCTATTTTGAAATTAAAAAAAAAAAAAAATCTTGATCACAATCTAGGTTCCTTCCAGTGCTGAACATTGACGCGCAGAATCTGTGGGCACACTCATCAAACATGGAAGGTATATCGCCACAAGGGGGCCGCATGAATGGCAAGGGTGTTTGATACCATTGAATGAGAAGATGGGGGTGGATTCCACCTTGATCTCCTGAATATACAACTACCTGACGGGTCGACTACAGTTTGTTAAGTTGGGGGACTGTGTTTCCGGGATAGTGGTGTGCAATGTTGGAGCCCCACAGGGAACGGATTTGGCCCCGTTCCTCTTCACCCTGTATACTGCAGACTTTAAATAAGTCTGACACATGCTACATACAGAAATATTCAGATGACACAGCGATTGTGACATGTGTAAGGAACGGACATGAGGAGGAAAACAAGGACTTGACCAGTGCTTTCTGTGTTTGGAGTAGTGAGAACTGTCTCATCCTGAATACAACCAAGACCAAAGAGATGGTTGTTAACTTTGGCAGGTCCAAGCTCCCCCTTCAGCCGGTTAACACTGCAGGGGTGGACATTGAGGTGGTGCAGACATATAAATATCTGGGAGTGCACCTTTATAACAAACTGGACTGGTCTGTCAACACCGATGCCCTCTACAGAAAAGGACAGAGCAGACAATTTTTCCTCAGAAGGCTCAGATCCTTCAATGTGTGCAATGACATGCTGTACCTATTTTACTGTACTGTTGTTGCAAGTGTCATTTTCTACGCTGTTGTATGCTGGGGCAACAACATCAGTGCTAAAAATAGCAAGAAGTTGGTCAAGCTGGTAAAACGAGCTAGCTCAGTGCTGGGGGGCAGAGTGGACTCTGTGGGGGATGTGCTTGAGAGGCGTATGAGGAGCAAGTTGCAGGCCATCCTCGACAACTCCGGGCACCGCCTCCATGAAATTCTGGATGGAGCATGTAGGTCGCCAGACAAGTTGGGCCAAAGAGCCTTTTCCTCGAATTTATGACTATGACTCGATGAACCCTCTTTGACAATCTAACTCCATTACTTCCAAGTCAAAATGAGTACATAATGACAACTAAGATCCCCTGATGTAGTTTCTAAAAATTTCACACTCTGGGATCTAATTATTGATTCTGTTCCCTAGGACCTTACTGTTCCCTGTCCCAGCCTTATTTACCATGCCACAAAACATCACTTTGCATTTATCAGCATTAAATTCCATTTGCCATTGCTCTGCCCATTCGACAGCTCTCCAATATCATCCTGCAGTGGAGGAATATGTTTATTATCAGCAACACCTCATATATTATGGCATATGCACACCTATTAGTCAATCTTCCTTTCACATGCAAATGATCAATGATTATAACAAACAGCATGTATCCCACACCAATCTCGGTCTTACACCAGTCAGAATATTCAAATGACAAAAATAACCTTCCATCATCTGACCTTTCTGTCCTGGGCCTCCTCCATGGCCAGAGTGAGTCCCACTGCAAATTGAAGGAGCAGCACCTCACACTTTGCTTGGGCAGTTTACACCCCAGCGGTATGAACATTGACTTCTCCAATTTCAGGAAGTCCTCGCTTTCTCCCTCCTTCCCCTCCCCTTCCCAGCTCTCCCACAGCTACTGTCTCCACCTCTTCCTTTCTTCTTACCCAACCCCCCCCTCCCCACCCCCACATCAGTCTGAAGAAGGGTCTCGACCCAAAACGTCACCTATTCCTTCGCTCCATAGATGCGGCCTCACCCACTGAGTTGCCCCAGCATTTTTGTCTATCTTCCATCATCCCTGTGTCATTGGATCCATTTGTCAATTTACGCTAGGTTCATGGGGTCTCTTATATTTTGGTCCAATCTCCCATGCCATAGTCATAAAGTCTTAATTCATAAATACCATGCAAACAGGTCTCTCGGCCCAACTCGTCCATTGCTACATCTAAGCTAGTCCCATTTATTTACATTAGGCCCACATTCCACCAACCATTTCTTATTCATGTACCTGTTCAAGTGTCTTTTAAATGCTGTTATAGAAACCTAGATCAACAACTTCTTCTGGCAACTTGTTCCATATACCCATTCCCTCTGTGTTAAAAGTTGTCTCAGGTTCCTATTAAACCTTCCATGTGGGACCTTGTTAAAGTCTTATTGAAGTCCATGTAAACTGCATTAACCACACTACTTGCTACTTAGTCACCTCTCAAAAAGTTCAGTCATATTTTTTCAGACAAGATCGCCCCTGAAAAAGTTGTGGTGATTACTTTGATTAATCTGCAAGAAATCAAAGTCTAGGTGAATTTGAGGGCAGGGTGGAAGTTGAAGAAGGGAGTCCAGCCCAAAACCTCACCTATCCACATTCTCCCGAGATGCTGCCGGACCTGCTGATTTACTCCAGCACTTTGTGTCTACCTTTGATTAATCCAAATGTAGATTAATCCTATCCCTCAAAATCTTTTCCAATAATGCCCTGCAGAGGTTTGGAGGTGGGATAAAATTATATTGATCTGAAGACTCAAGCTGCCTTGACTGACTCCCTTGATATTTCGTACAGTGCAGAATCTCTAGCCTGGAGGTTCATATTTGTATCTGTACATGCCAACATTTCAGTAACTTCAGGTAATGGAGCACAACTGACAGCATTATTGGTAAGTCTGAAGCTTTTAATTGCCTTCACTTTATATAAGCATTCTGACATGCCTTGTTTGCATGACCCTAACCTTAAAATTCAAGGTTTTGCTGCAGTCTCTGCATTTTCCACTTGTATCTGGGAGGTATGTCAGCAAACATATGAAACACAAAGCAATTTGTTTCACCACAAGGAAATATGATATCCAGCAGTGCCTCCGGAGACAGGTGTCAAAGCCCACTGTCGGAAAGCTTGTTTACCTAAACGACCTCCCTGTTTGAATCATGGAACAATAAAGCCACAGGAGAGTTTATGATGCAACCAGGCTGCTACTTCCTTGAGACTGCTTCCATTGGAGGTGAAGTGTTCAAATTATTTGAACTGTTTGTCAGATCTTGCCAAGGACACAACTCAATGCCTTTCAATGAAGTTTAAGGTTAATAATCCAAATAGCCAGAGTTGCGTAGCGGATTGCAATACAGACAGCTGTGGAACTCTTTACTTCTTTCAGCTTTCCCTTACCTCAGCAATCTGTAGACGTTTTTAACTCTCCCATGGCTTTTACAAACCAGTGCTGGAATGCTCATGACTCAGAAATTCAGTTTCAATATTTATGCCGGCTAAAAGCATTTGTTGATGAGTGGAGCTTTCATTTACTCACCACATGCACATTTCAAATCATTCTGTGCACAGACAACATGGGCAAAGATAGAGCAGATAGCAGGAATATTTTACCCATAGCAGAGGTATTGGAAACTGTAGTGCACAGGTTTAGGCTAAAGAGGTGTGGAATGGTCATGAGGAAGTACACTTGCACCCAGATGGTAATTGGAATCTGCAACCTTTCCTGAGGGAAAGGGTGAGGCCAGTACTCTCACCACTTTTAGGGAGTATAGTAGTTGAGCCGAATCCACAGAGCACAGAAGGCTTTGGTCTAATGTATGCTCAATGGAATTAGCATAAATGGTTAATTGATAATCAGCATGGGCCTGATGGGCTGAATGGTCCGTTTCTTTGACATATGATTCTACGGCTTTATAACAGACCCTGGCCACCTCTATATAAGATCAATACACAGGACAAAGCAGTGTGCGTCATCTACATAATGTATTGCAGTTAGTCAACCAAATTAGGCATTGAAATGAGTCTGACAATAATTTTTAAACACGTGACCTCTATCACCTGGAAGGACAAGGGTAACTACAATTTGCATGCAAACACCAACTTCTCCATCCTGACTTGGAAATATTATCACTGGTCCTTCACAGACAAAGGGTACAAATGCTGGAACTGCCTCCCCAACTTCATGATGGGAGTGCCTTCACCAGAAGGACCTCAGCAGTTGAGGAAGGTGGCTCACAACTACCTTCTCAAGGACAATTAGCAATAGATGGTGGGCTTACCAATGATGCCCAGATCCCCCCAAATAATTTTTAAATGATCTTTGTGGTGCTGATTTGATGTAATACAATTTGTAGTGGATAGCAGAACATGTATCTAGTTTCTCTCTAGTGTATCCATGTACTTAGATTCTACCTTTTTTGTTCTCGTTATAGACAATAGGTGTAGGAGTAGGCCATTCGGCCCTTTGAGCCAGCACCGCCATTCAATGTGATCATGGCTGATCGTTCTGTTTTCTTGGAGAGTGCAAGGGTGGAAACACCCAACTCAACCAAGTTTGTGCTTCAGTTAAATATTACTTTTGTAGTTTACTGTGTAGTGCATGGACTTTCTTGAGCATTGATAAAAGGATGCCAAATACAGGCACGGAAATCGCTATCGAAACATGGGGGGGTTACAATTTCATGGTGGCCGCGAGGCTTCGGCTGTGGGCCCTGTGGACGGTAACATCGGGAGCTGACCTGGTTGGTGACCGACTCCGAATTCCAGCAACAGCAGCTTCGTCAGCCCCGAATCGTGGGGCTTGAATCGGCCCATTCACGGAGCCTTTCATCGGCCGGCGGGGGCTTCGACATTGGGAGCCTCGATCGCCTCGATGACGCAATTTGATTTTAAGCCACTCTGGGCGTTGAGTGGCCCCGCGAACGGATCCATGTGAAACGGTCATGGTGAAGCTTGAAGCTTGAAGGTGATATATTGAATCTATTAGCAAGATAACTGCTTCACTACCACCTTTCATCAGTGGATACAGAATTGAGAACATTGTCAATGCTGTTCCTTGCTCAGGCAGTAAGGAAAATTTTACTGATCGACAGAAGCAGAAATAGCCACTACCAGTTGTGTGTCAGTAGGAAAATAGCTGGCACATTCATCAAAAATGGGTTAAATTGGCAACGTTAGCTAAATGATCTGTAAAGGGCCTGTTCCACTTTCACAACCTAATTCACAACCTTTGCCGAGTTTGCCCTTGACTCATACTCGCAGCATGGTTATCACGAGGTCGTAGGAGGTCGTAGGTAGGTCGTAGCAGGCCGTGATGGTAGTCGTAGGTACTCGTGGCATCAAGTAGGTCGGGGCGTTTTTTCTAGCCTGATGAAAAATGTCCTCGAGTAAAAAACATCGTGAATTAGGTCGTGAAAGTGGGACAGGCCCTTAAGAGAGTTACAGTGAGACACTAGAATAAATGGGACCCGTTGGGTCCCATGTTCACACGGTAAGGCTGGTCCCCCAATGCAATATTCCACCTCTCCACCAAACAGCTGATTGCATTTTCACTTCATTTCCATTGCCATTGCAGTTTCAAGCACAGGGCAGGCCAAACAACTCATTTCATTTTCATTAAAGGCTAATAAATCTTTTTATTCAAGTACATTGCATACTCACAGTGTTCTGTAGTTTCCCAGCTCAGACAGAGAGTCGTGACCTATCCCTCGCCATCTTGCTGACACAGTGAGCCACGCCCACACTTCTGGGTTTTATAGTCCCTCCCCACTCCCACCAGAAGGGGCGTGGCCTTCATGGCTGTGATTGACAGGAGAGAGAATCTCAAGATTTTTTAAACACTAATAAGTCTTTTATTTCTCATCGATGGGAAAAATCCTCGGGGCCTGCGCAGCGGAGGAGGACTGCGTAAGATGGCAAAAAATTACAGCCATATGTGACAGCGTTTTTTTCTAAAATCAAAGCACAGTGCAAACAGGAAGTGGTCAAGATGAGACTTTTAATCATATAGATAGCAATGAAATGCATTCAGCCTGATGCCTTCAGCCTATCGAGTTCATACCGGTTACTAATTCTGCATTGATACTTCATTTTACCCATAGGCCTTATCAACTCCCTTATGTCCTGGTGAGAAATTTAAGTTATTTTCATCCCTAGAAATGGGAGAATGGGAGATTGGTCAGGTTGCATGTTGCCTATGTGTCATACTGGAGCACTAGCATCTGCCAACAGAGGTACAAGTACGTGACCTTTTTAGGCAATCAATGTTTTTCTGATTCTGGGATAAATCTCAGCATTTCCAACCTCTTCTTTATGTCTACTGTATTTTGGGACTATTTAGCTTTACCTTGATACTACATCACTTGTATGATTGCCTTAATAAGACAACAAAACTCTTATATCCTGTCATATTCCAGAGAACAGTTTGTGGTCTATTATAGAACAAAACTGGTTTAAGTTGCAAATTCTATGATTGCAGAAAGATGGTAGACAGTAAGATGCATGATTAGAATTTTCAATTCATTCTGTTATTCACTTGTTTATTAAACTGGGAATTCAAGTGAAATAGACTAAGAGAATATTTCAGAGTTCCCCATGTATTCACAGTGTTTCATACTCTTCTTGGATTATCAGCTATGATTAATGGGGATACTTAATTCATATGTTCATCAATTTATAAGTGATAGGAACCGAATTAGGCCATTTGGCCCATCAAGTCTACTCTGCCATTCATTCATGACTGATATATATCTCCCTCCTAATACCATTCTCCTGCCTTCTTCCCATAACCCCTAACACCCATACTAATCAAGAATCTATCTACCTCTGCCTTAAAAATATCCATTGACTTGGCCTCCACAGCCTTCTGTGGCAATGAATTCCACAGATTCATCACCCTCCGACTAAATAAATTCCTCCTCATCTTCTTCCTCAGAAGTTGTCATAGCCTAATTCTGAGGCTATGACATCCGGTTCTAGACTCTCGTACTAGTGGAAACATCCGAATATTTTTTAAAGGCAATCATACACTGAGAAGGGATGCATCTGTGAGTTGGTGGTGGGGAGTGAGTCTTACTCAAACTGTTTCTAATGCGTCTAAAGCAAAAATATAAGATTTAGTGTTTTTCAGAGCATACATCTGAGGGCAAAATTGTGTGAGATTGTGCATTTATAGGGGAAATATTATTGTAGTTGAAAGTAGTAATTTTATGGACAGTTTGTAATACAGTTAATATTAATTCTGTATATTGGCAGAACACCCAGAAGTTATTGTCCATTACTAGCTGGCCAACAGGGTAGTAGATGGTTATTTTTCTTTAATTGCTGATCGGTAGCTTTGTAGACATTTGATGTCTAGGTATTTAGTGCTTTAGTTGATGATTATTGACAATTGAGAGTCAAGCACATAAGCAGAGAACTGGCATCACTTGGCATAATGGGGGAGCAAGTTTCCATGTCAATGGGCACGATCAAACCAGTTAGGTTTTAATTGTGTTCTTCCACATCTTTGATCACTGACACTGGTGCCAATTTTAAAACATAATGTGAATTCGCAAATGGTGGGAATCTGAACTATTAGTTCCTGAACTATTGGTGCAGGAATTTAGGTTTTAATCACTTCACTCCCCCATGCATATTTACCTGGAAAGTTCCACTGTGAAAGTGTGCAACAAAGTGCCCGAAAACTGTCATAAACATTCATCTTTTTAAGCATGAAAAAGCAATTTACTTTTTAAAAATAAGCATTTCCCATCTTCTTTAATACCTTGAAAGGAATTTTCCAAATTTTCCAGAGGAATGCAAGTCGAGAAAATGTAACAAAAGTTTGTTCCTTTGAAATTCACAATTGGGCAACGTCATATTTTGGTTTGGATGCCCTCTCAAATTGCTGATAAAACCACACTTTCTGTGTCAATGCTGGATGATATCTGAACCACTTCAAAAACTAATTATGTTTATATATAAAGGCGATGATGTCATTGACCTGGCCCAATACAAAATTCCACCAATAGACAATAAAATTCCAACAATCTGTAGGTTATTCTAAAATGTTGTTTCTAAAATATTTTTCATTATAAAATGGGGGCAACCCAGTGGTTGAATTGCTGCCTTACAGCACCAAAGACCCAGGTTCGATCGTGATTATGGTGCTGTCTGCAAGGGGTTTGTATGTTCTTCCCTGCGTGGCTTTTCTACGAGAGCTCCGGTTTCCTCCCACACTCCAAAGAGATTTGTAGGCTAATTGGCTTGGTAGAATTGTGAAAAAAATATCCCTAGTGTGTGTAGGAATCTGCTAGTGTGTGGGAATTACTGGTCAGCGTGGTCTCGGTGGGTCGAAGTACCTGTTTCTGCGCTATATCTCTAAAATAAAATAAATGAAACTATATCTCTTAGGGATTATGTTGCTAAATGGAGCAATTTCCATTTTTAATATCTGCAAAGATCTGTAAATTCTATCAATCCCTTTCTAAAGTTAGAAATGTGATATATGCCTGGAATTCATGACCAGTTTTAGACATGATTTTCATCGTCATATAGTTCAAGTGCACATTTTGCTTTTTTTTAAATGTTCGTGAATAACTCTGTGGGATAGTCAAAGATCTGGCAATGGATTCAGCACTTTCCTTGGCTAAATTTATTTGAATGCAGAACAAGCATCTGTATAGAGTGTATGTGGTGAGAATGTTTCCACTAGTTGGAGAGTCTAGGACTAGAGGTCATAAAGGTTGTGCTTTTAGGAAGATGAGAAGGAATGTCTTTAGTCAGAGGGTGGTGAATCTGTGGAATTCCTTGCCACAGAAGGCTGTGGAGGATATATTTAAGGAAGAGAAAGATAGATTCTTGATTAGTATTAGTGTCAGTTGTGGGGAGAAGACAGGAAAAATGGGGTTAGGAGGGAGAGATAGATCAGCCATGCTTGAATAGCAAAGTAGACTTGAAGGTCCGAATGGCCTAATTTCACTCCTATCACATGATCTTATGAACTAATGCAATCAGTTGATGGGCACTGCAGTTGACTAGAAATTGACAAAAATCCAGAAATATTTTTTAAAAATGTAAATAGTTCAGAAAATACCTATCGGCATCAAATTAAGCCGCTCCAAGTCACTATTTCACCTTGGAATTCCACATTGATCTCAGAATAACTTTATCCTGCTGAGACTGGCTTATACACAAAGATGTACACACAGATGGTTTGCTCTGTGATTATGTTCAGAAAGAGAAAACAACTGCAAGTGTTTGAAAGAATGAGATTCAAACAAAAATTAAAGATCAGGGTGCATATCTGAGAAGAGACTGCACTTCTCATGGAGACATAACAAAGAGAGAACTAAAAAGCATCAAGACTTATTGGGCTAAGAAGCAGAGATCAAAAAGATGTTGTCTGCAAAGCAAACGAATACAGAAGAGAGGTCAAAAGAAAGAAAAAATAATGAATGAGGAAGAAATTTTGAGCATCAAAAATTAAGGATGCATTCTTGTAAAGCTAAAGGAGGTGCTGCTGCCATGAAGAAATGTAAACATTTTTTTATTGAAGATACCTCGTTCACAATGTTACATGATGATGTAGAAGTGGATCATGTATTAGGACACTCGAATCCCATTGCATCTCAGCAATCTTTTCCCATTGGTATAATATGCTGTTTCAATTTTTTACTCTGCCAAAACATTTTCCAACATCCAGTTCCCCCCCCCCCCCCCCCCCCCCCCCCCCCCCCCCCCCCCCCCCCCCAACTTTCAGTCTGAAGAAGGGTTCCAACCAGACATATCACCAGTTCCTTTTCTCCAGAGATGCCGCCTGACCTGCTGAGTTACTCCAGTCATCTCTGTCTTCCTATTCTGTTTTTCATTTCTGGAAAGTCAATAGACAATAGACAATAGGTGCAGGTGTAGGCCATTTGGCCCTTCAAGCCAGCACTGCCATTCAATGTGATCATGGCTGATCATCCCCAATCAGTGCCCCATTCCTGCCTTCTCCACATATCCCCTGACTCCGCAATTTTAAGAGCCCTATCTAGCTCTCTCTTGAAAGCATCCAGAGAACTTGCCTCCACCGCACTCTGAGTCAGACTATGAAACGTTACATGTACAATACCACAGACTATACAACATTACACAACCATGCACAATGTTGGCAACACATTACTCGGACATAAAAGCTTACCCTTATCTTAACTGCTTACATGATTTCACCGGATCAGAGAAATTCCCTTTGTTCCACCCATCTGCCTCTCCCACCTTCTTTGATACCTAGATTAACCTGCTGCCACAAGGAACTGCAGATGCTGGAATTTGTTGTGGAAACACAAAATGCTGGAAGTACCTGTTGAGTTACTCCAGGATTTAGTGTTTACATAACTTATT
Organism: Leucoraja erinaceus; assembly: GCF_028641065.1. NCBI lineage: Eukaryota > Metazoa > Chordata > Chondrichthyes > Rajiformes > Rajidae > Leucoraja > Leucoraja erinaceus. The sequence continues at coordinate 44,733,369 of NC_073379.1, forward strand.
TTTCAGTTTCTTATTTCTGAAGAAGAATACTGGGCTTGAAACATTAACTATTTCCATTTTCATAGATGCAGTTTGACCTGCTATATTTTTTAAACACATTTTCTGTTTACCCTTGCAAGAGGGTTTACTAATTTGACAGGGGTATGGTCAATGAAATAGGGGTACAGTGTCACTGAGGACGCAGAAGGAAAATTAAGTCATATAGTTATAGAATGCAGAAATAGGCCCTTCAGCCCAACAGGTCCATACATATCAAGATAATCCATCTGCATTTGCCTGACGTTGGCTCATATCCCTCAAAAGGATTTCCTATCCATGTACTTATCCAAATGTCTTTTAAATATTGTTATTGTACCTACCTCAACTATTTCTGGCATCTTGTTAAAAAAATTCTCCTTGCAAATTCCTTTAAACCTTTTCCCCGCTCACCCTAAATCCATGCCTTCTGGCATTTCACATTTCAAAGCACAAATTGCTTTTTCTGAATTCCAAAGCTACCAACAGTTAGACAGATACATGTATAGGACAGGTTTGGAGGGATATGGGCTAAACATGGGCAGGTGGGACTAGTGTAGCTGGGACATGTTGGCCGGAGTGGGCCTGTTTCCAAGCTGCATCACTCTATAACTCTCTATGACTCTACCATGGAGGAATTTGAACATTATTGTTAGTTCAGGCCTCTGGAGTACTAGTCCAGTACACTTAACAATGCACCACTATATAACACCCCTTTTAAATCGTCATGGAGTCATTAGCACAGAAATGCACCATTCAGCCCACCTTGTCCATGCCAACTCTTTTTGCTCACCTACACTAATCCCATTTCCCTGCATTAGGTCCGTATCTTTTTGTGAATTGCTAATTCAGTGCCTGCTTAAATGTATCTTATGAAACATAATAACAGGAGCTATGATCGCCGTTAGTAAAGCAATTGTTTTCAGTACTAGATTTTAATCATAGACAAATTTAAATTCTCCAGTCCCCATAGCAGAATTTGAACTCTTTCTGTCTGGATGAGTCCAGAACTCAGACTGTTAGCCCAAGAGTTAGCCCAAAACTTACAACGTTATCCTTCCCCCTTCCCACGTCAGTCCATAGGCAGGGTAATTAGACATAGTTGTGGAGTGAAGTAGGGAGTGAGGGGCAGACAAATATAGAAGGAAAACTAAATGACCAGGCACATGAGAGGAATGCAAGACTGAATTGCATTTCTTTTAACTGAAGGAGCCTAACAAGTAAGACAGATGAACTATGGTGATTAATATATGGGAACATATTGTTGCTATCACAGGGATAGGACAAGTAACGAGAATAATAGAAAAATTATCAGAAAACATTCTGAAGGATGGGATTAATCTGCACATAAGGTAAGGAGTGATCATGGATAATTAAGATGGCTTTGTTTAAGGAGGTCTTGTGTGGCAATTTTGAATGGATTTTACAAGAGCGTGACTAAACATATTGATGAGGTTTATGCCGGTGTAATCTACATGAACGTCAAGAAGGCCTTTGACAACGACCCACTTCGAAAACTGGTCCAAAACCTCAGAGCACATGGGACGGAGGACAAGTTGATAAATTGGATTTGATATATTAAATTTGCTTGGTAATGGGAGGCAAAGGGTGATAATCAAAAGTACTTTTTGTGACTGAAAGTCTGTGACCAGTGCTCTCCCACAGGAGTTGGTGGTGAGACCTTTATTGTTTGGCAAATACATTAACAATCAGGAATGACTGTAGGAGGCATGATTAATAAGTTTGCAGATACACACACAATTTGGAAGTGTTGATAAAGCTACAGAATAATGAGTTGGTAAGATGTGCAGAGAAATATCAGTTGTATGTAATCTTGAAACATGTGAAGTGTTACTTTTTGAGGACTAATTAATATTAAGGACCAAGGAGTTACATGGGAAAAGTGGAACGTTGGTATTTCATCTGAAGATCTCCAAAGGAGCAGATAACACAATGAAGAAGGCACTTGGGATCTTTGCCATCATTAGCCAGAGTAAAGAATATAACAGTAACGAGATTATAGTACAAATAAAACAAATTTTCAAATTGCCGATTCTGGTCACCTTATGATTGTAAAAATGTGAAGACAAAAGAGACAGCAGACGCTGAATTCTTAGCAAAAACACAAACTGCTGGAGGGACCCAGTGGGTCTGGCATAGGTGCTGCCTGATCCACTGAGTTCCTTTGCATTTTTTTCTGTAGTACTACACAATATGGTGCAACTCTAGATTAGCTGAGCAAGATTCAGGATGACCCATTATTTTTTACTTTTGGTGGATTACAACCAATGAATCCATAATCTCTGCAGCCATTTCCTTTCAACCCCTAGGATGCAGTCTACAAGGTTCAGGGGACTTGTTGTGTTTAGACCCATGAGTTTGTTTGAAGATTATCTCCCACATACCGCGCTCAAAAAGTCCTGATCCGAACTGAACTCTGGTTGAGGAAGGAACGTAACCCGAGGTGTCCCCTGACCATTTTGTTCAACAGATGGTGCCTGACCAATTGAATATTGTAAAGATGTAGGTTACACAAAAAAAAGCTGGAGAAACTCAGCGGGTGCAGCAGCATCTATGGAGCGAAGGAAATAGGCAACGTTTCGGGCCGAAACCCTTCTTCAGAAATAGGCAACGTTTCGGCCCGAAACGTTGCCTATTTCCTTCGCTCCATAGATGCTGCTGCACCCGCTGAGTTTCTCCAGCTTTTTTTTGTGTAACCTTCGATTCTCCAGCATCTGCAGTTCCCTCTTAAACATTGTAAAGATGTAGTTGCACTCGAGGGATTTCAAAAGGAGATTCACCAGGACATCACCAGGATGGAACAGCTCAGTTAAGGGCCTGGCCACTTTCACGACCTAATTCACGACCTCTGCCGAGTTTGCCCTTGACTCATACTCGCAGCATGGTCGTCACGAGGTTGTAGGAGGTCGTAGGAGGTCGTAGGTAGGTCGTACGAGGCGGGATGCTAGTCGTAGGTACTCGTGGCATCAAGTAGGTCGGGGCGTTTTTCTAGCATGATGAAAAATGTCCACGAGTGAAAAATGGTTGTGAATTAGGTCGTGAAAGTGGGACAGACCCGGAGGAGTGACTGGAAAGGCTAGATTTGTTTTCATTGGAGTGGAGAAGGCTGAGAGGAGACACAACCGATGTATACAAAATTACAAGGGGCATAGGTTGGGAAGATTGCGAGAACATTTTCCCTTAACAGAAGCGTTTATGACCAGAGGGCATTAATTAAGTGGTAAAGGATAAGAGGACATTTGAGGAAGATCTGTTTCATCCAGAGTATGGCTGAAATCGGAAGCACACTGCCTGAGGTGCTGGTGGAGACAATTACTCTCACGATATTGAAGGCGTATTTAGATGAGCACTTTAATCACCATGTCAGAGAAACTGCAGACTAAGTGTTAGGATATTAGTATTGAGGTAATTAATGTGCAGACAGTGGGATATCATGGGCCAAATGGCCTGCTTCTGTGCTGTATGATTCTAAAATTCTGACAAAACCATGCTGAATTGTTTTAACCTTTTTAATTACAATTACAGATGTTAGGTTAACTGGCCTGCAGTTAACTGGCCTCAGTCTGAAGAAGGTTCTCGACCCGAAACATCACCCATTCCTTCCATCCAGAGATGCTGCCCGTCCCGCTAAGTTACTCCAGCATTTTGTGTCTATCTACAGTTTCTAGCTTTGGGTCTCTTCCTTTTTGAATAAGACTGTGGAGTGAATATAGGGTGTTAGGGTTAGGGTTAGAATAGGGTTAGGATATAGTTAGACCATATGGAGTTTGGACATTTGATAAAAAACAGGTCCTCAAAGTGGTAATTTCTGGATTCCAGTTCAGATGCTAGTGAGGTCAGATTATGTCATAAAGTCACGTGATTGGAGTAGAATTAGGCCATTCGACCCATCAAGTCTACTCCACCATTCAATCATAGCTGATCTATTTCTCCCACCTAACCTCATACTCCTGCCTTCTTCCCATAACCTCTGACACCTGATGAATATGTGACTGAGGATCTGGTGCAGGAGGCAGAGGTTCAACTTTTTCAATCATCGGGATCTCTTCTGAGGCAGAGATGCCCTGTACAAGAAGGATGGGAGACACCAATATCCTGGGAGGGGGATTTGCTGATGCTACACGGGAGGGTTTAAACTAGATTGGCAGGGCGATGGATCCCAGAGCAGAAAGAAAGCAGGTGAGAAGTTGGGGGAAGATACTGTAGTCAAACGGAGCAAGATTAGCAGACTAGGCAGACAGGTGCACACCAAAGAGAGAGGAAAGACTGGTGCTTTAAACTGTATTTAGTTCAATGCTAGAGGCATAACAGTTAAAGTGGATGATCTCAGGGTGTGGATTGGCTTGGGGGAATGAGATATTATAGCCATAACTGAAACATGGTTTAGAGCTGGGCAGGACTGGCAACACATTGTTCCAGGGTGAAGATGCTACAGGCATATTAGAGGTGCAGGTAGGAGAGGAGAGGGGTTGTCTTTTTGATTAGGGAGGACATACAGTAACTATTGTGCTCAGAGAGGATATTTCAGATAGGCTTTATGGGTAGAAATTAAAAACAAGAATGGAATGATCACTTTGATGAGACTGTATTAGAGGCTGCCGATAGTCATCATGAATTCAGGGTGCAAATGTGTAGGGAGATTACATATAGCTGTAAAAATAATATGGTAGTATTTATGGGAGATTTCAGTTTCCCTAATATTGACTGAGTCTCCCATAGTGTAAAGGGCTCAGTGAATGTAACGTTAAATACAGTCCCACGGTGTTAGAGCTATACAGCAGGGAACCAGTCCCTTTGGCTCATCTTGTCCACGATGACCACGTTTACATACTGATCTAGATCTGTAGTTTATATTCGGCCCATATCCCTTGAAAGCCTTTCTCTTCATATATCAGTCAAAATGTCTTTTGGAAGTCGTAATCAAGTCCGCTTCTGTATATTCCTCTGCCAGTTCGTTCCAGATATGGACCACCCTCTGAGTGAAAACCGTTGCCCCTGAGGTTTTTCTGAAAACTCTTCTCCTCTCACATTCAGTCTAAATGGACAAGGGAGAGCCAGTGGATGTAGTGTACCTGGACTTTCAGAAAGCATTTGATAAGGTCCCACATAGTGAGACTGGGCCCGCACCTGTCCTCCACTATCACCCTGAGCACCGGCACACCACAGGGCTGTGTACTAAGCCCCATGCTCTACTCCCTCTTCACTCACGACTGTGTTCCTGCATTCGACACCAACACCATCGTGAAGTTTGCAGACGACACAACAGTGATTGGGCTGATCACCAACGGCGATGAAACAAAATACAGAGCGGAGGTGCAGAACCTGGCGGACTGGTGCGCACGTAACAACTTGTCACTAAACACCTCCAAGACCAAGGAGCTGATTATTGACTTCAGGAGGTCCCATAATGGAGAATACGCCCCAATCTCCATTTACGGGGAAAGTGTGGGGAGATTATCCAGCTTTAAGTTTCTGAGCATTCACATTTCTGAGGACCTCACATGGTCCACCAACACCGCTGCACTGGTTAAGAAGGCACAGCAACGACTGTTCTTCCTGAGGACATTAAAAAAGACTGGTCTGCCCCAACAGCTGATGACAACATTCTACCGCTGCACCACAGAGAGCATATTAACGTATGGCATCTCTGTGTGGTATCTCAGCTGCACGGAGGCGGAGAGGAGAGCTCTTCAGCGCGTCGTCCACAGAGCGCAGAGGATCATTGGGACACAGCTACCAGCCTTGGAGGGCATCTACCACACACGGTGCCTCAGGAAGGCCGTCAGCATCCATAAAGACTCATCACACCCTTGTAACGGAGAAATCCCTCCGGCAGACGTTACAAGGCCTTCTATGCCCGAACCTCCAGACTCAGAAACAGCTTTATTCACAGAGCTATAGCGGCTCTGAACTGGCCCTGCTGAGTGCCCCCCACCCTCCCACACCCCTGGACTGTCTCCCTCGGATGGTCACATCACACAGCTTATTTATTTATTTTACTTTTCTTTTACATCGGTTGGAAACTGCATACTAAATCTCATTGCACTGACGTGAAATTACAATAAAAGATATTATTATTATTATTATTATTATTATTGTTGTTATTATTATTATTATTATTATTTTATTATTATTATTATTATTATTATTATTATTATTATTATTATTATTATTATTATATGGAGATTAGTGGGAAAAATTAGGGCACATGATATTGGGGGTAGAGTACTGACATGGATAGAGAAGTGGTTGGCAGACAGGAAACAAAGAGTAGGGATTAACGGAATGGCAGGCAGTGACTAGTGCGGTACCATAGTGTAAAGTCCATTAAGGGGTTTAACCACCTTAATGCACTTTTAAACCACCAATACTTTGTCTTTGGTAATTCATATAAGATCATAAAATCACAACTATGCCTCAATTCCTTGGCTTCTGTGATCTTCTCCTCGGTAACGAACATTATTTATTTAATATCAACACTATTGTGGCTCTTCACAAAAATGGTCATGCTGAGCTTTAAGGGACCCCTTTTATTCTTAAGATACCTGAAGAATCTCCTAGGATTTTCCTTTACCTTGCCTGCCAGCTCTATTTCATATTCTCAATTTGCCCCCTTGATTGCTTTCCTAAGTGAACTCCAACACTTCTTACATTTGCAGAGGGCTTTGCTTAATACTGACTGCCTAAATCGTACCTATGTCTTCTTTATTTTCCTGACTAGAGCCTGACTAGAGATTGTGTCTCACTCTGTGTAACTATGTAGATCCAATATTTACATTGCTCCAGGGCACTTGAAACAATATCTCATTCCATGATTGCAGACACCACATATTCCAGTTTTTTCCTTTATTCACACCTGTACCACCCTCCAATGGCACAGGCAATCTTCGTCTAATGTTAATCTAATGCCAAATGTACCAAATTACCACTCTAGCTTTAGATTAAAGCCATGAGTGGCACCCACCAACTATCAGGCAGACATTTCCAGCAGATTATTTAAACCATGCCAGGTTTTCCCTGTGCTATTCTGCTAAATTGTCCTCTGCGCCTTCCCCACCTCACTCTTATTATTGGGTCATGTTCTTTGGATTACTAATTAACCAATGCACCAAATGTACACACAAATAATTCCTGCAGTGATTTCTTTTATGGCAACGGAGAGTGCAGATGCAGTCAGAGTGACGCAGGTCTCAGAGTTCCGTACTCGACCAACCTTAACGTTTATGAAAATTGGTCGGCTGATATAAAAACTGGTTAGATAAAAACAAGACAGTAATTATCCTTCTTTTGACAAGAGCTCCTCTAAATGAACTTTATATTCTTTGCTGCATTCCTTAAATTGTTTCTCTCTTGTCAGGTATAGAAGCTAATAGATCTGAAGGAAGATATTGTTGACTGATGCTGCCTCCATTTTTTTACAAAGCATTAATTAAATACCAGTATAGCTAGAACTAGATTGCACTAGCTTGTTATAAGTGTTCTGCCTGTGGCAACAGTTCCTCTTTATTTACTTTGTTTAGGCCCTTAATAATTTTGATAGGTTCAGTCAACACTCAACTCCTTTACAATTTGTTTAGTTTAGTCTTAAATCTTATATTCTCAGGACCTTCCTATCTTTAAAAGGTATTTTTGGATCTTCTCTGACAATCTTTTCCTGATTACACCATCTTGTCGCATAATTCTTCTCATCTTGTCTTTATTTTGCTAGTTTGCATATGAAATTTCATTGTACCTGTTCCTCAACGACCTTTTGCATATGACAATAAATTTGACTTGACTTGACTCAAATGACGGTAATTAAACATATGTTATGTATATCCGCACTCTTTTGGGAAACAGGATTGTATATTACACCTAAAAACATAGCTTAAAAAAAAGAGCAGATTCAGATCGTTAAAAAATTAAACTTGTTTTATTTTGAAAATATGAGGTCCCCTATTCCATGAACAATATCACTAGAAAAGTATCACAACATAACAGGACTTAGTATTTTCAATTGAATGTGTGTGTTTGTGCTTCACACAGAAAAGCTATCTACATATTCAAGAGTTACAAGCTGGGAGCGAAATAATTGTCCTGTCCATCAAATCTACTCATAAAGGGACTGGAATTATATATTGCTTAAAGAACATATCATTTGTGCCAGACCTCGATGTTTCTTTGGTGACTATATGATCACATGTTTTCACAATTGCCACTGGTTGAGATTTTGCTAGGTCACTTGTATATTCAGAGAAGGAAACCTAATAAGTTTTGATTTTGTGTGAATGTGAAAACTGGAGAGGGCGGTGATTAATTTAAATTGTGTCATGTTCAATGGGCCTGACTTAAAATGCTCTTGACATTAGCAACATCTCTCTCATGAGGAAAGGCCCTGAGTAGCTACAGCCATAAACATCTATCCATCCAGGTTAGAGTTAACCTATGGTGTAAACTAAACTGAAACACAAAGAACTGCAGATGCTGGTATCTTGAGCAAAACACAAAGTGCTGGAGGAACTTAGTGGTTCAGGCAGCAGGTGCAGAAAATGGATAGGCAACATTTCGAGTTGGGAACCTTCTTCAGAATCAGACTGAGTTACTCCAGCATAGTGTGTTTGGCTCTTTAATTTAGTTTAGTTTAGAGATACAGTGCAGAAACCAACCAGGGATTATCCCATACACTAGCACCATCCTACACACTAGGGATGTTTTTACCAAAGCCAATTAACCTACAGACTTGTATGTCTTTGCAGTGTGGGAGCAAACCTGAGCACCTAGAGAAAACCCATGCAGTCACAGGGAGAACATGTAAACTCTGTATAGACAGCACCCATAGTTAGGATTGAACCAGAGTATCTGATGTTGTACGGCAGCATCTCTACCACTGTGCCACCGTGATGCCCTGCTCTACAACAGGAATTAATCGGCAGACAATGCTGTGTCTCAGCGCATGATGTCCACAGCCAGAACCCCAATAACCACATCCATCACTCTCATGCTAAATACAAATATGTGATTATCATGTGAAAACTTTGTCACTCATATTTCTGGTGCATATAGTCTGATCTGATAGCAAATTTTAAAGCACAACATTTTTAAAAGGGGGGATATTGTAGTAATGGTATTAGTTTCTTGTGAAATATTTATAGCTGGGACACAGGTGCACATGGCACCATTTCATAATTGAAAGATGGCACCAAAAATGGCAGTGCTGTAAACATTGAAAAGCATAGTGATAAACATCAGGAAGTTATAAACTAATGAATGGAAAAGGTGGATGTTTGTGAAGTGATGGTAGGGGTGAAATTTAATGCAGAGAAGTATAAGTTGCAAGAAAGACATAAATATAAATGGCACTTTTCTTAAGGGAGGTGCAGGAAAATAGATACTTATTTAGGCATATATATTTGAAGAAACAGAAGTTAAAATGCATACAGAATCTAGAATATTTTTGTTTAAACAGAGGAATTGAGTACAAAACCAAGGAGATTCTGTTCAACGTCTATAAAACACTAATTAATTTACAACTATTGTATTATGATCAGTTCTGCCCACCAACCTTTAGGAAGAATTTGGATGCCTCACTGAAGATGATTTCAATTACATGGATAAATTGGGGTAGCTTGAATTGATCTCCTTGGAGCAAAGAAGATTGAGCGGCAATTTTATAGAGGTGTTCAAAACATCATGGGTTTTATCCGAGTGAATGAAGGGAGCTTGTATCCGTTAGAGGAAGATTTGTAAACTTCAGATTTAAGAACGAAAAGCTGATGAACCAGAAGTGCCACAAAAAAAGAATGATGAAAGGAGATGCAATTGGCACTTTAGAAAGAGAATTGAGAGGGAGGAAATTGAGAGAGAAGATTTGAGGAATGGGCTTAAGTATAGGTTTGACAGAAGTTCCTCCATAGAGACCCAGTGTGGTCTCACTGCATCAAATGTTTTTGCTTCTGCCTTGTAACCTTTCTAATGGATTTACTGCTTCTAACTAAAGAGCCATTATTTTTTAACTTCATCGGCCCTGGAACTAAACGTGGTTGATAATTAGATTAGATTAGATTAGATTAGATTAGATTAGATTAGATTCCTTTATTGTCATTCAGACCTTTCGGTCTGAACAAAATTATGTTACCTGCAGTCATACACAGAACCAATAATAACAAAACATACAATAAACACAAATTAAACATCCACCACAGTGAGTTCACCAAGCACATCCTCACTGTGATGGAGGCAAAGTCTTCACTCGTGGGCATCAAAAACAGAGGGCTAACCGATAATAACTATTCTAATTCCCCTCCAAAGGTAATTTGTGGAGGTCCACTGGAGGTTTAATCTTGGAACGGGGAGATCTGGTTGCTGGAAAGACTACAAAAATGACTGGGGAGTAAATACTAGAGGAGAACAAAAATAATAGTAGGAAGTACAGTAGTACATTTTTTAAGAAAGAGCTAGGAAAGGCAACAAATATACAGGGCATAAAATGTGAATGCACAGACATTGCTGCCTCGGCAAAGCCACCAGCATAATCAAAGAAGAGTTTCACCTCGGACACTCGCTCGTCTCCCCTCGCCCATCAGACAAGAGATACAGAAGTGTGTAAACGCACACCTCCAGATTCAGGGACACTTTCTTCCCAGCTGTTATGAGGCAACTGAACCATCCTATAACCACCCTGAGAGCAATTCTAACCCACCATTAACCTCATTGGAGACTTAGTACAATATTTAATCGGACTTTACACTGTAGATGGCTTGATTATAATCATGTTTAGTCGTCCCACTGACTGGATAGCATTCAACAAAAAAGCATTTCACTGTACTTTGGTACATGTGACAATAAACTAAACTAAGCTTAAAAGCTAAGGGCCTATTGCTGTGCTGTACAGTCCTTTGTTCTAGATGATGGCGTCAGATTGTCAGGAAATGGTGAAATAATGCCATTGTTGATTGGTTAAATAATGTAATTTCCAACAGTCAGTGTTCATGCTTCAAATGATAGAGGAAATTAATATTCAGAGCTTTCAACTGCAAATAGTATCACGTGGCTTTGTGTATCGCATTCAGAATGCATGCAGAGGTTTAGTGTTAATGGGAATCACATTGCTTGAAACTCGTTCCATACACATCCTCTTCCAACTCCCTAAAGTCTACCCACCTGCCACTACACAGCTCTCTCTTCATTGGCAAGTCAGTGAATCATAATATGCTGGTCTATCAGATGTGATAGCTTTGTGTTATCCTACTCGTGCCACCCGAGGAGAACTAAAGCAAAAAGCTAATAGGAGAACATTTTTGGCAGAACAATTATTATCAGTTTAATACGTCAGATTCATATTTTCATTTTGAGTTGCATTTTAAAAAGAAAAAAAAGACATTGCGGTTTTCAGATATTTACTTTATTCAAAGATAAAAAAACTCCATTTAGTTCTCCATGGGGGTGTTTTCATGTGGGAAAGATTGATTGGCATGTTTCACAAAGAAATTCCAGAACTTTCCTCCGACACCGCTCCCCCCCCAACATGGGAAGAATTTCCTTGTGCGGGAGTGGGATGGGGGAGATCAGCACCTACGCGCCCCCTCCCCCCACATGGGGGGTTTCATTGTGGTGGGATGGAACAGGGGAGAGGTTTCATTTCCTTGTGGGGGGTTGAGGTTTTCATTGTGGGGGGGTTAGTGTCTGTGTGTGTGTAAGTGTGTGTGTGTGTGTGTGTGTGTGTGTGTGTGTGTGTGTGTGTGTGTGTGTGTGTGTGTGTGTGTGTGTGTGTGTGTGTGTGTGTGTGTGTGTGTGTGGGGGGGGGGTGGTTAGTGTGTGTGTGGAAGGCTGTGCCTGCGCAGTTGTGGGGCTATGGGTTAGTGGTGGAATATTGCATTCGGGGACCAACCCTCCCGTGTGACGCTGCGAGAGTTTTCTGGCAGTTGCAGTTATGATATCACAATGGCAGCTCACAGTCCTCCAATCAATGGGATCTCATTTACATATGCTGTCGTGAACATTCCGCCCTCCGACGACATCACAATGGTATCTCAGCTGTCACCTGACAGTGACTGAGGGTAGGCAAAAGGAGAGGTGACAGAGAGATAGATATAGAGATATAGAGATAAAGAGAGACAGAGAGACAGAGAGACAGATATGTGGTTCGAGTGTGTGTGTGTGTGTGTGTGTGTGTGTGTGTGTGTGTGTGTGTGTGTGTGTGTGTGTGTGTGTGTGTGTGTGTGTGTGTGTGTGTGTGTGTGTGTGTGTGTGTGTGTGGGGGGGGGGGGGGGGGGGGGGGGGGGGGGGGGGGGAGCCCACAATGACATCACAATGACATCAGCAGCTTCCACCTTCTAAGGTAGATTAAAAAAAAAATAATGTCCTTGGGGGGGGGGGGGGGATGAGGTATAAGAGACGTCTATGCAGAGATTTTCATTGGGGGTGGGGGAGGGGTGGAATAGGGGAGAGGTTTCATTTCCAGAACTTTTCTTTATTGACAAAAAAAAAAAAACGCACCCCCAATAGCTCCACCCCTCCCGTGTTTACTTTAAAAAACAAAACGGCACCCCCACTTGGCCCGCCCTTCCTGTGTTTGCTTAAAATACATCAATAAACACTTAACACTTCAGTGCAGGCAGTTGCAGCTATGGTATCACAATGGGATCTCACAGTCCTCCACCCAACTTTGTAACACTGTTGCCATCATAGAACACTGAGTCGTGGTCCTGGCAGCAAGTGATTGAACAGAAGGGAGCGGGGCGAAGGGAAAGGGAAGTGGAAGGGGAATTGGAATTGGAAGTGCTGGGGGAGGCAGGGAAGTGCAATTGGATTTGTTTTAAAGTCTAGTGCTGGGGAGGCGGGGGGGGACAGAGAGATGGGGGGGGGGGGGGGGGGGTGGTGGTGGTGGAATCTTACATTGTGGAACAGGTTGCGTTAGGGGACCTGCCCTCCCATTGGGGCTATGAGTGAGGGGTGGGATATTGCTTTGGGGGAACGGATTATGTTGGGGGAACGGGTGAACAGGGGAAACGGGTTTCATTGGGGACTGGGTGAGTGGTGGAATCTTGCGTTGGGGAAATGGGGCCCAACGGGTCCCACTTGGTCTAATATATCTATTATTATATAAAAGTCTGTGGCTGCCGCCTGCCGTCCGTCCGGCTGCTGGCTGCCTTTCTTCCTTTTGATTTTCTGCTCCTTCCTATCAGCTTCCAACACACTTCAAAACAAAGTTGCAAGACAGGAACACTCTGAACTTTCACCTCAATGGGATATCACAGCAAGTGCTTCAACAGGAGGGGGAAGGACAATTGGTATTGCAATTGGGACTGCTGCAGCAGGCAGGGGAGGTGAAATTGGATTTTTTTTTAATCCACTGTTGAGGGAGGCAGGGGAGTGCTGGAATCTTACATTTGGGAACAGGTTCAGTTCCGTTGGAGGAGACGGGTGCATGGTGGAATATTGGGTTGGGGGATCACACCATTGGGGGAGCAGACCAACGGGTCTGCACTTGGTCTAGTATATTACTAAAACTCTCGTCTTGTTTGTTTGCAGGTTTGTGTTGTACCTCCATTTGCTCAAAATCGAGGTACACGATAGGGCTACAATTTTTGGCCCCCTTACTCACCATTGTCCTGTGATGTAAATTAAACAAGTTTTGTTCAGATTAATGGTATATTTTAAAAGTTATTAACATTTAAGAAAAAAAATCTTAAAACACGCCTCCACCCGATCATGCACAGTTGGGGGAGAATTCCCATACGCTTCTTTACTGGCATCACAAAGGGCATCCACCAGGTCCTCAGCAGTGCCTGCACAGTTGTGGTCTATTCTGAATTCAGATCGCCAACTTTTTTTCACAACGGCGACAGGGGTAAGATTATAAAAACAGCATTTTACAGGTGCTCTGGGTCCACAGGGATCCGCGGCCGGCTCCGGTTCCTGCTCCGGGGGCGGGGAGTGTCCACCTGGGCCCACGGTGTGGATCCAGGTGAAATTGTTATAATGGCATTTATGCTTATTAGATATACAGTACAAATTTAATGTTATTTCTCTGAAGTCTATTTGTAAATGACAATAGATTATTTAATAATAAGAATAATAACTTTATTTATAAAGCGCTTTTAGACAACATCAGTTACCACAAAGTGCTGTACATGGGAAATCAACAAAAAGTTATTACAAACTACTAAAACCATTAAGACGACAGGACTATAAAAACAGTAAAAAATTAAAAGACATTAAAAGCACTAAAACAGGAACAATGTCTCAGCCAGTGTCGAAAGCCAGTGAATAAAAGTGAGTTTTTATTCCTGTTTTATAATATTGGACTGTTATCGGGATGCAGTTAAAAATTCTGTCATCATTTTGTTGTTTCTATTGATTGCTTAAGATTAGAATTAAGAATGATTAAAATTGTTTTAATTGTTTTAAATTAAAACAATTTAAATATCCCTGCTTTTCTCAGAAAGGAAGGCACTGGACATATATGGAAATTGGCAGAAAGTGACAAGCTAATTTTATATATCTCAATATTTTTACTTCTTGATATTGCCGGCAATAGATCCCTCTTTCAATATTATTTTTATATTAATGCTTAACATTTCCTGATTGACCCAATTTGATTTAAGCATTCTTCTCTTTTTCATGTCTACGTTGTTTAAAAATAACTGAGGCTTTGCAGTCCAGATTTGTGGTGACCTGCTTGATTGCCATTGAAGTCTTTAATGGCCGGTGCAGCTTAAAGAATTGGCAAAAAATGAAGCATAAAAATTGCACGGATAAAACACATCTGTCTTACCACTACAGAAAATATGTATCATTAACCAGTATGCTGTGATTTTACAAGACATTGGATGTTTCAAGGGAGTTAGTGAAAAGTTTTTTTTTAATGTCCTTCATTTTATCTGAATAAAAGTCCTGCAGGCCTGCCTGATGACATGTAACAACAGAAGATTTCTTCCACCAGCCTCTCTCGTGTTGTCATTATTTTGAGACATATGGTCAGGAAGCACTGTTAGATAGAAGAGGGTTGTAAAATGATTTAAACCCTAGTTACATTTGGTTGAAGGAGCTTTAGCATATCGAACTCACGCCTGCTCTTCGATAAAGGTGCCAATCCTCGTATAACGCCTCCACAAACATGAGGCATCTGTTTGCTCTGCTGCAAGGGTCTGTTCGTGGAATGTGAACCACCACTGGCAAGGCTTTTCACTGAACAATTGCAGGAGAGAGCAGAGAGTTCATGGCGATGTGCAAAGGATGCCATATGGTTAAAACCTTTGGAGCAATAATTTCTTCCTGAGAGACAGATCATGCTTCTGTCAAGGGAGCTGTTCCAGTCTGCAATGAGTGAAACATCGAACTGGGTTTTCTGTTTGGCCTTTTTGTCTGCTTTGCAAATCAGAGAAGAAAAAGCCCTTCGCCAGTGGCTATGCAGCCAGTTATTTTGGAAGAGACACAGAAACCTGAAGATGCTGGAATCTTGAGCCAAAAATAAAATGCTGGAAAAGCTGCTGAGATCCTCTGCAACTTTGGGGAAACATCTATCTCATCTGCTGCAAAATACAAGGTTATTCTAATATCTGTATTGGGTCTGCACCCAAAGGGTGATGAATCCCTGGAATATACATACCTATCAGCTATCTATTCTTTTCACTGGGGTCCTTGGTGTTTCTTCATAGTTGGCAAATTGTCGGCTTAGACGAGTTGGACCGAAGTGCTTTGTTCTATGCTGCATAGTTCTATGAGTCTATGACTCTCTGGTAATTATAGTCAAACACCTGTAGGGTGTATTAAGATAAAATCTGAGCTTCTTGTGGAACAAATTTAAACCAAACTATTTTTCTGCCTTTATCCATTAGCATTTGAAAAAAGGAGTTTAAGAAAATTGAAGAAAAGCTAAAGAATGTGTTTAGTATCCCGTGGAGACACAAGAAACTGCAGATACTGGAATCTTGAGGAAACCACAAAGCACTGGATAAACACAATGGGTCAGACAGCATCTGAGGAGGTAATGGACACATGACGTTTTAGGACGGGACTCTTCTTCAGATTCGAAAAAGGAGTCCCGACTCATACTGTCAGCCGTCCATTCCCCCCACAGATGCTGCCTGACCCATTGAGTTCCTCCAGCACTTTGTTTTTTGTTCAGATTCTATGTTGTCTAAAAGAACATGTACATTCATAATAATTTTCAGTAGGATGTGTATCTAATCTCAACACATCTATTTGTTTCAGGCACAATGTCAGCTTTTAGTCTTAGTTTAGCTTCATTTAGAGATACAGAGTTTGATAACAGGACCTTCATGCCAACCTACAATCATCACATACACTCGTTCTATCCTAGACTCTAGGGACAATTTTACAGAAGCCAATTAAACTACAAACCCGCACGTCTTTGGAATGTGAGAGGAAACCTGTCCACGCGGTCACAGGCAGAACGAGCAAATCCCGTTCAGTCAGCTCCCATAGTCAGGATCAAACCTGGGTCTGGCTCAGGAACTCTACCGTGCTGCCTCTTCTACTTGTTCATATTTCTTTCCACATTCCACCACACCCCAACTCGTCTATGCATGAGCAAACACGATGTTTAAAAGACCATTAGATGGTAGGTACAAGGATAGGAAAGGTTTGGAGGGATATGGGTCAGGCGCAGGCAAATGAGGCTAGCCTGGTAGGCAACTTGATCAGTGGGTAATTATGGAGGAAGTAGGAAGTCAGCAGCCTCATCATCCTTATTATACCTTCCCACCACATTCCTGCACAAAACACTGACCGAGCTTGGTCGTCAGATTGAAGGAGGAGAAGCAATCCAATAACTTACCTTTAATTGGGGGGGTGGGGGGGGGAGAGCTTGTACATGACTGCGCTTGTGTAAATAAATCATGGAAACTGTCAGTGTGTCTTCTAGACTATTATTTCTGCAATTATAACCCAGCTGTACATTTTGAGTTGTCTCTGTGAACATGCTCTATGCTACATTTCTGAATGAAACCTACAAGAGTTTGTTTGTTCACATTTATTTGCCACATGCACCAATTAAGGTACAGTGAAATGAGTTACCATGCAGCCATACAATCAAAAAGAGCACAATACACAATAGAATTAAACATAAAAATCCACCACAGATGAGTCAACTTTCTTCACTGTGATGGAAGGCAATAACGTTCAGTCAATCTTCCTCCTTTGGTCACCCATGGTCGGGGCCATGAACCCTCCGTAGTCGCGGTTACGGACGACCCAATGTACAAGCCCTCTCGTCGGGATGATCGAAACTCCGAAGTCGGGACGGATCGGAACGGATCGGAACACACACTTGGATTCCCAAATTGGCCACTTTCTTACCGGAGATGTTGTAGGCCACAGGCCGGCGGTCGGAGCAATTCTTCTGGCGATCCCCAGCAGGGGATCGCCCCGCTCCGCAATGGTAAGTCCGCCGCACCTGCCACTGAAGCTCTGGGCCGGTCTCCGTGAAAGGCCGCATCAAACCAGTCGTTAGGCTGCGAGGAAGGGCGAAGATGCGACAAAGAAAAGTCTGTCGAGGTAAGGGTTTCCCCCCTATTCCCCTAATAATCTGGCTTCCGTTTTTGCCACCAAAATGGATAACCTCACATTTATCCAGATTAAACTGAATCTGTTGCCAAAATTTGCCCACTCAACCAGCACAATCCAAGTCAAATTGCAGTCTCTAGCAGATCCTAACACCCTAACCACCACCCCCCACACTAAAAACATACATTTAGACATGCTAAAAAACAAAAAAAAGGACAAACAAGCTGCTGGCGAGGCAGCCTCTCTTGGCGCCACCCGATGATATGTTACATTTTTAGAATCCACACACTTTGAAAAGGCTTAATCCCTATGGGAAGGTGCATCACAAAGAAAGATATGAATCAGCCTTAAATAAAAACAGAAAATGCTGGAAATACTCAGCAGACTGCATTGGTGGGAAGAGAAACATAGTTTTGTTTTTCTGGTTGAAGACACTTCCTCAGAAGAAGCCATTCTTGTACCTGGAGATTATTGTTCTCAGGCTCCCGTGCCATCTTCCTGATGGGAGTAGCAGAATGAGAGTGGGCCACAGTGGTATGGGTCTTTGATGAGATTAGTTGCATTTTTGAAGCAGCACTTCCTATTGTTCCCTTTGATGGTGGGGAAGTCAATACCTGTGATGGACCAGGCAATGTCTACCACTGTCCGCAGCCCACTTTGCCAAAGCGGAATATGATGCTCTCTACCATTCAACTGTTGAATATCAATAGAATATTCAGCTATATGCCAAGGAAGGATTTGCAAAGGAAGTTGAGGCATTCATAAGTTTTCTTTGTGATTGTATCAATGTGCTGAGCCCAGGAAATATTATCAGAGATGAGCACACCTGTCCTTGGCATGCACAACTCTGAAAATCCATTCTGGGCCCAACATCAGGCAGATGTTGACACTCTCTACCACCATGCCATCAATGAAAACAGGTTCATACATCCTCATCTTTCCCTTCCTGAAGTCAATAATCAGCTCCTAGTCCCAGAGGAGTCAAGGCAGAGACAGGTATGGAGGGATATGATATGGAGGGATATGGACCAAATGCAGGCAGGTGGGACTAGTGTAGCTGGGACATGTTTGCTGGTGTGGGGAAGTTGGACCAAAGGGCTTGTATCCATGCTGTATCACTCTATGACTCGATGAATAGTCTTGCCAGCAATGAGAGCACGATTGTCGTTCTTTCATGTAATCGGGTTATCAGCATGATTTAGTCACCCTCTTGCAGCCTTTAGAGAGACTCCTTCACTGGAGTGCATTAAATATCGACGTATCATTAAGCTGTGTGGCATTGTGCACAAAGCAAGAAATGTCAGCGGCACTCTAATAAAGTATACATGCTCATGAAAATAAGTAATGCGCGCATTCTGTTGAGGCATCACAATCTTCATGGTGGTATTCATGGAAAGTGCTTGTGATCTAGTTTCAGAATCCTATATAGGTATATGTAGAGAGAGTACAGAGGAGATTTACTAGAATGTTGCCTGGGTTTCAACAACTAAGTTACAGAGATAGGTTGAATAAGTTAGGTCTTTATTCTCTGGAGCGCAGAAGGTTAAGGGGGGACCTGATAGAGGTCTTTAAAATGATGAGAGGGATAGACAGAGTTGATGTGGACAAGCTGACAGTGCGGTAAGCGGCTCCTAGACCGCGATGGTTCCCCACAAAGGGGGTAAAACCAGCAGTAAGCCGGTCTCGGCTCCCGAGTCACTGACAGTGAGGTCATTGGCTCCTAAACCGCTATATGGTGCCCCAGAAAGGGGTCAAACCAGCAGTAAGCCGGGCAGGCCTTGGGATTCGGGCAAGTCGGGCCAGGAGGGTTCCCCTCCTTCAATGGGTGCGTCTACGGACTCCTAAACCCACATGGAGCACCTGATGGAGAGGTTGCTCCACTATGATATACTCCAAAGGAGGGAGTTATCAGTGCGGGTCTCCTCGGAGGCCTGCGGCAGTGGCACCTGTTTTCAGAGCTGCACAATGTCTCCCTCTCTGAGCAGGGGAACATCAGGGACAGTTTCCGTCTGAGAGCAAAAATCCTGATGTAGGTCCATAGGAGGGGCCATGTCAGCGCACGTACCTGTTTTCAGGGCTGCCTACGAATCTCCCTCTCTGTGGAGAGGGGTGCGAGGATATACTCGCAAGCGAAGGGGTTCCTGCAGGAAGAATTGGTTCCAGCCATTGGCAGAAAGCCCGGAAGGGGCCAGAGTTCTCCTCATGCTACAAGTGCTGGCAGTGAACAGCACTATTAGGGGATCGCTGAATCTTCTATTCAGGCAAGACTTGTCCAACAGATATACCTGGATGAGAAAGCAAAAGCTTCATCATATCGGCGACGACACACACCACGCCTCATCGGCAGTAAGCAGTTCACTGAAGCTGGTGGCAGCTTGAAAGCTGGGCAGAGGTCTTTCAGGCCTAGGTCCTAGGGCTTACCCTAAGACCACCGATAACCGTAGAGGTAGGTGAGTCTGGTTCTTCCGAAACATGGGATAAGTGGACCATTTACAAGTTGGTAATATTTACACTTGGGTTTGTACAAATGACAATAATCACATGAGATTCAGGTCCGTTATATACTAATATTATATAATGGGATTGGATTATTATTACAGTATACAGGGTACCAAGTATGGCTTGGAATTGGGGCCAGAGTTGTCTTTCGGGGCAGGCTCAGTATTACAGCCAGGATTGCCTTCCGAGACAAGCTCGGAAATATGCCCACAGTTGTCTTTCGAGGCAGGCTCATTATTATGGCAAGGATTACCTTTCGAGCCAGACTCGGGTATCTGGCCAGAGTTGCCATACAGGCACGAATCATGGCAGGCGTAGCCAATGAACTTGAGGCCAGTTCATAGGCTATATTTAAGAGTGAGTTAGATGTGGCCCTTGTGGATAAAAGGATCAGGGGGTATGGAGAGAAGGCAGGTACAGGATACTGAGTTGGATGATCAGCCATGATCATATTGAATTGCGGTGCAGGCTAGAAGGTCCGAAAGGTCTGCTCCTGCACCTTTTTTCTATGTTTCTATGTTTCTAGCCTGTTCATTGTGAAAGATGGAGGATGTCGGTTTCATAATTGATTTAACTGGCATGTGCAACATAGTCTTTCTTTTCAGTATATGGAACTTCGTTACTGTCTAACAACTGCTTTCCTTAGGATCTTTATGGCATGCATCGATTTCAAAGATGTATACTATTCAGGTCCCATTCACAGGGATCACCGGAGACATTTGAAATTTATCTGGATGGGGCAATGATACAGTTAAGGCGTTGCAAATGGGCTAACTTCAGCTCCCAGGTCATCTACCAAAATTACTAGACTGGTCCTTGGACTGCTCAGAGCTCAAAAACACTTGTTATGGCTTAACTGGATGATATTCTAAATTAGCTGTTTCAGCCACAATTTGAGAAATTGAGGTCCATCATCCATCCAGTTAAATTTAAGTTGATACCAACTAAAGTCATTGATCATTGACCTTTAACTATGAATTTATCTGTGACTCCGCCCTGGGGCAAGAGATTGGAGTCAATAGAAGCCTGTAACAACCTTGTTGTCAAGGAGTCTTCTATTCATCAAGTGTAATTGGCAATATAGCAGCTGTGTTTCAGCTATGTAATTGGGCCTTTGCATTATCAGAACTTACAACGTGCAAAGTAGTAACCTCTCAAGTGCCATATAGGTCATTGTTAACAAACCTATGCTATTACCAGCTGAAGCTACATAAGTCACAATGGTGGACGAACTATATTCAGCAGTGCTCCAGTAGTTTGGTCTATAAATCTTCAGTTATATTACAAACTGATGCTAGTACTCAAAGATGGAAAATTACGAATGCCATCTCTTGTCACGGAGACGGATGGGATTTGCATGAATTACCAATTCTTCAGTTATTAGTATCACCTACCTATAGACACTAGGTGCACACTATGGGTTAAAAGGTTATTATGCGAATACGCATAAGCTGCATGCTTAGTTCCAAGTTGATACACTGTGGTGGTGGCATATGTTAATCACATGAATGCAATCAAGTCAAAGTATCCTGTCATCATTTACCCAACCTCAGTTGGCGCTGGTGTATCATCACGTAAATCAATTCCACACAGAATGGATGTTGGATCACAAAGTATTTTATGTCTTTTTTCCATTTTGCCTCATCAGTCTTGACTTGTAAAGAATCCAGCAAGATCCCGCTTTAGGGTTTTCGTACTGTCTTATGCAGCCATGATTTCCCGCAAATGTTTGGAATAATAATAGAACCTTATATGGGTATTGTAAACATAAAACTTTGCTGGTTCAGCCTGGGACTCGGGGAACCAGCCTCTGCATGATTAATCAAGTCATTGCCTTACAGAATCTGAGAAGACTGCTCCTGCGGCTCACGTCGTCAGACAATCCATGTTTGTGCTCACTGTAGTGAGCAGGGATAGCACCAAACAAGCAGTACATTTCCTCTTCAGGAGATTGGAAGTGTTCTGTTTAAATGCTATGTTACACATTACACGGCACGGATACTGAAGTCTTAGAGTTCATTTTCAAATGTGTCATGACAATAAATTGTTATAGTTCCACTAACTGTGCCCAACGTGCTTTCTCATCATATTTGATGCAGCGAGCAGGACCCGCTCTGTCAGGTTTCACCCTCTGATATCAGGTTTATTAAGGATATCTTTAACTCAAGTTTTCCCAGACCAAAGTACACGGAAGTATGGGATATTGACATTGTGTTAACACTACTTCACCAGGGTATATCCTTATCTTTGGCTCGGCTCTAATAAGGTAGTTATCCCTTGGCGCTGTTCTCAGCGCAACGGGTCCAGTCGTTACATAAATTGCGACTGGACAGGATGGTTTCACCTGCTATAATGTGATATTTCATGTTCACGATTTAGTTAAGCAGACAGCCCATGGGTGTCAGGTCTCAAACTAGTTCTCATGGCATACCCAATGCACCTTCGGTGGTGGTCACACATTTACAACATTTTGTCAAGGTCACTTAGATACTCTGATACTATCTATGTTTGTTAGTTACAATAACCGCATAAGATGGTGTCAGTTCAGACCATCTCCAGGTGGTTTTGGCTTATGCAAGAGTAGATACTATTTGTCTAATCTCACTCCAGCAGGCCTGCTACAACTTCAGCAGCAAGGGGTATGTACGTTCCTCTGGACCACATCCTGCCGACTGCAGGATGGTCTAACGAGCGAGTTTTCCATACATTTTATATTAACCCATTGCCAGACATGGGGTATTTGCCAACTCTATTTTAGGTTCTATCTTTAGTTTCCCCCGGAAGAGAGGGGTTACTATTATCATTATCTGTTCATTTATCAGCATCAGCATGTTTTAAATCTATGTCATGTCTGTATGCATTATGAATGTTTTCCTTATCTGTGGTCAACTGATGCAGTCGTGCTTGTGTGGACTCGTTTTTCCACGGCATGAAATCACAGAGCTTCAAAATCTTCACGTAGTCACTCACGTGACTCCGAAGTAAAATAGTAAGATTATACGAGAACTTACCAGTTTGAAGTTTGATATTATTTTATGAGGAGTTACGATGAGCGATTACATGCCCTCCGCTCCCAACCGTCGTAACATAAAGATCTTCTCGAAGTTCTAGTCAGCTCTAATCTTATTATTCTAGTTCAACAACTGTTATCTGTAATTTCACACTGTTGCTTTGAAGATTGACGCGCATGCGCCTTGACGGCCCTTCTTCACGTAATCGCTCATCGTAACTCCTCATAAAATAAAGATCAAACTTCAAACTGGTAAGTTCTCGTTTAAACTTACTATTCTATTACACATCACCACTGAATTCAGAGCCATGGGCCTCACCATTAATGAATTGCAAGTACATAAGCCTACATCAATAATGAAATGTTGCCTATGGTGAAATATTTCCTTACAATAGATCAAAATCTAATTTCTCAGAAACATTTATTTGCTTGAGGATATTCAGCATATAATTTGATCGCTGAATCCACCAGTTCCATTCTGGCAGTCAAAATCGCTGAAGTATTTAAATTATATCGTATCATTGTCATTTGCCTTAATTTGCATAACATGCATTTTATTCAAACATAAGGGTTAGCACTACACGCTACGAATCCCAGCTGTGGAGACACTGGTATTGTCGTCTCGTTGTAGGACATAGATCATTCTTTTAATCTGGAGTTTTAACATGTATTGTGTTTAAAATATATATAATTTATGATGCTTTTAAAAGTGATATACTAAGATTGTATATACTTTATGATATTTAATATGCAATGACATTTTTTTATGTAATGTTGCCCCTTGTCTGGACCTCGAGTCCGTAATAAAGTTTATTATTATTATTATTATTATTATTATTATTATTATTATTATTATTATTATTATTATTATTATTACCTGGTGAACAAGGTGTATCATAAAATGAAAACATGAAATATCATACTCCTCATGGGCCTGTCCAGCTTAGGCGACTGCAGGTCGTGACTGGTCGCCACATGTTCGCGGGTGGTTGCCGGGTGGTTGCCGGGTAGTCGCCTTCATGGTCGTGAGGTGTTCCCGCATTCTGGGAACTAGTCGCAGCGATCAGAATGAAGCCGCCATGGAGAGTAGCGAGAATTCTCATGCCGTAGGTGCAGTGGTAGTGGGTTACCAGGAGGTCGAAGGTTGTTGTAGGTTCTCACAGATTGTAGCCGGTGCTGACCGGTGAATTTCATTGGCTCATTGGGGGAAAAAAAAGTAAGCAGTAGTTTTCAGAACCAAGGATATCCGACTGGTAATGTTAATGACTGCCGAGCTTCACAGCTGTGTATCTCTGGCTTCTTAAAAGTTGTCTCCACTTCTTTCCCCCCCTTCCCTTCCCCTCCCCTCCCACGCTCTTTTAAAGGACATGTGAACGTTCCCATACACTGTCCTTTCACCATCTTAATTACAGCGCCAACCTTCCTGTTCATCGCGGCGTGTACATTGGCTTTGCACCGGGTGAATTTCACTCAGACAGCACTCCCCCCCGCTTGCCCTGTTCCCTGCCTGCATAACGGGCTGGTGAAGGAAATGATGTGTGTGTGTTCCATTCTGACAGCCGCCGTTCCCGTCACCGGCAGTTGCCTGAAAAATCACCTAAGTGTGACAGGCCCATAAGTCTCTTTCCACCAACTATGCAGGAAAGAACTGCAGGTGCTGGTTTAAATCGAAGGTGGACATAAAATGCTGGAGTAACTCAGCGGGACAGACAGCAACTCTGGAGAGAAGGAATGGGTGACGTTTCAGGTCAGTCTGAAGAAGGGTCTCGACTTGAAACATCACCCATTCCTTCTTTCCAGAGATGCTGCCTGTCCCGCAGAGTTACTCCAGCATTTTGTGTCTACCTTCTTTCCACCAACTTACTGTTTTCCTAATGATTTTATGAAGAACTACAAAGGTCGAAAAGGGTTTGAATGTTGGCCCTGTAAAAAAATATATACTGGTAAGAGCTAAACGTGCAAATTTCTCCTTTGCTTAAAATAAAAGCAGAAATACAGGAAATTCTCAACAGGTTGAGAAATCTGCATCTTCCCACAGCCAACTGTTATTTCCAGCAAATACTGTCTTTATTTTTCAGATCCTCTGCTTTTGCAGATTTGTCGATAGAAATCAATATTCATACCACTGGGTTGCATATTGGCGAGACCAAGTGTAGACAGGGCGATCGTTTTGCAGAACATATTTGCTGAGTCCGCCTTGGTCTACATGATCTCCCGGTTAGCAAACACTTTAACTCCCCTTCCCATTCTGGGGTCCGGGTCGGCACCACGGAGGCATGAAGTTGGGCTTCGACAGCAGTGGCGTCTCGGCGGCGGCAGCGGTGAAGCCTCGCCACGATGGGGCCTCAGTAGTGGTGAAGCCTCATGGTGGCGGCGATGCCTCACTGTTCGACCCGTGGTCGATGGTCGATGAGGGGGGAGGGGAAGCGCAATGGAGGACCCGGCGTGGGGGATTGCCGCGAGAGCGGAGGGGAATGACAATGGACAATGGGGGGGGGGGGGGGGGGAAACAAAGGACAATGGGGATCCGGTGTGGGGCAACCGCCGTGGTGGTGGGGGGGGAGGGGGGGGGAACAATGGACAATGGGGATCCGGTGTGGGGGAACCGCTGTGGTGGTGGGGGGGGGAGGGGGAACTAAAGGGGGAGTCGGCGTACTTTGTCACTTTGTCAGCGCCATAGGCTGCTGTTTGTATACATTATGTATGCAAGCAAGAATCTCTCTGTGCCTAGTCACATGTAACAATAATTATTTGTATTCCTATTCCTATTCCATTCCCATAGTGACCTTTCTGTTCATTGTCAGAGTGAGGCCAAATACAATTTGGATGAACTGCACCTCATATTACACTTGGGCAGCTTACAACCCAGTTGTTATTATTGAATTCTCTAACAAAGTAACCCTTGCATCTGCTATTTCTCTGTCCATTCCCCTAGTCGTTGTACTAGTTTCACTGTAGTCATATTGAGTTTAATTGTCTATATAACTCATTATCACCTCACCCACAGCCAGCAATGGACCATTCTCTTGATCCTCGTTACTTTTCCATTTGTTCTATCTCTCTATATCACCGTCTATATCTCTCATTTCCCTTTCTCCTGACTCTCAGTCTGAAGAAAGGTCACGACCCGAAACATCACCTATACCTTTTCTCCAGACATGCTGCCTGACTCGCTGAGTTGCTCCAGCTTTTTGTTTTTCTTCAGTATTCTTTAACATTCATTTTTAAGATTCTGTGATGTCCTATAGTTTCCCATCTCATTTCCCATTCGACAGCCAACTGAACGAAGGCCCTCCTGACACCTGGAAGAACAACTGTTTGGAGTTTAGAAGTTGGAGTTTAGAACCAGGAGTGTTGAGGTGGAGGTGAAGGTTGGGCTGGCAAGGCTGATGGTGACCTTGAAGGATCTGACTCCCCCTTCTTCCTAATAAACCAGACACTCCTGACTGTTTCCCAGCAGAGTTTCCCAGCTATACTGAGACTTGCTATAAAACCCCAGCGACATTGCATTTTTAACTAGGCTCCCAACTATGTCATGATTGATCCATTTTAACCTTAAATTCCTCACGAGAGTCTGGTATAAAATTAAGATTGACATTAATGATACACGATAGGAAAATTGGAATAAGATTTAGATTTTAATATGCCCACACCACAAAGAAATAAAATATTTATGAAAAGATATTTAGCATTCTTTCCACATTTTTTTTCATAAAGCACAATAACAAGGCAGTAAAATATGATGGTGTTGATTTAGTGATTTGAAAAATCAGGCCTAATTCTATGGGGGTTTAACCATCTAACTAAAGACAGAAATACTGTATTTCGGCTGAATCTATTCATGAAGAGTTAGCTGAACAAATGTTAGCTTTTCACATTCAGTGTTGCTGTTGTTTCTGTTGCTAAGCAATATTGTACAGTGTACATGGTGCCCTTTTAATGCGATGTCCTTAAAGGGTGAACACTTATGGCCTGTTCCTGCAGTCAAACAGAAAAAAATATATAAAGATGAGACATACAACAAGATTGAATTAATTTTTAACCTGATTCATCAAGAATGCAGTAAATATTTACACAAAGGAATATGTGGTGTGACAATTTGGTAATGTTTGCAGAGTCATGGTATGGTATAGTACAGAAGGTATGCCATTGAGTCGGTGCCAACTCTTTCAAAGAAAAATCCAGTTCATACTTGAAAAGCAAACAACTACAGATGCTCGATAAAGACATCAAGTTAGTCCTGTCAATTCTTTCTTTCTCACTTTCTTCTGATTTTTATTTCCATTTCCTTCAATACTTACCTTGTTCCCTTTTGAAACATGCTGCTGAATGTGTATTTACCACCCAGGTAGCACGTTCTACATCCTCAGTGCTTTCAGTATGGAAAAATTATTCCAATGATTCATTTAAAGTTCCTCCTCTACAGCTATTAAGCCGTCAGTCATTGGAAAAGGTTTCTCCTTCTTTACCAAAGGACATCATGATATTAAACAGCTCTGCCCCTCTTCCCTACTCCCATTCACATCCAACTATATCCCTCTTTCTGGCTTTACATTTCACTCCTCTGCTCTCTTAATCTGTCTCATTTAATCCCCTTTTGAGCCCCTTTTGTCTCCTTTTTATCTCTAGCCTTCGTCAACACATCTGCCAATTAAAAAAAACCTCACCTGTTTCCACCTATCACTTGCTGTGGCTTTGTCCTGCCCCCACCTCTTTTCTGGCTTTCTTTCCCCTACTCCAATCAGTCTGAAGGAGGGTTCCGACCCGAATGTCGCCTCTCCATCTCCTCCAGAGATGCCACCTGTCTCGCTGAGTTACTCCAGGACTTTGTGTTCTATGACCTGGGCGTCCTTGTACAACGGTCACTGAAAGTTGGCGTGCAGGTACAGCAGGCAGTGAAGAAAGCTAATGGAATGTTGGCCTTCATAACAAGAGGATTTCAGTATAGGAGTAAAGGGGGGAGAGACCGCTTCCCGGAGCTCCCGCAACGCTTCTCCAGCCCGTGTCGCGGGGTTGGAACGACCCGGACCGGGACCGTACATCACCCGGCGCGGCTTCATGGCCGTGGGACTCACCATCGCCCGTGGGGGTTCCAACCTTGGACTTTCAGACCGGGAGCGGGGCCGTAAATCGCCCCGCGCGGCCTAAAATGGCCGTGGGACTTATCATCACCCGCCTGGGGCTTGGACATCGGGAGAGACACGGAGAACAGGGGAGAGAAAAGACTTGCCTTCCATCACAGTGGCTTCACTGTGATGGATGTTTGTGTGAATTTAATTATGTGTATGTCTGTAAGACAGTGTCTTTGTTTGTATGGCTGTGGAAACAACATTTCGTTTGAGTCTCACTGGGGCTCAAATGATAATAAATTTGTATTGTATTGTATTGTATTGTATTGTATTGTAAAGAGGTTCTTCTGCAGTTGTATAGGGCTCTGGTGAGACCACATCTGGAGTATTGTGTACAGTTTTGGTCTCCTAATTTGAGGAAGGACATCCTTGTGATTGAGGCAGTGCAGTGTAGGTTCACGAGATTGATCCCTGAGATGGCGGGACTGTCATATGAGGAACGATTGAAAAGACTAGGCTTGTATTCACTGGAGTTTAGAAGGATTAGGGGGGATCTTATAGAAACATATAAAATTATAAAAGGACTGGACAAGGTAGATGCAAGAAAAATGTTCCCAATGTGGGGCGAGTCCAGAACCAGGGGCCACAGTCTTAGAATAAAAGGGAGGTCATTTAAGACTGAAGTGAGAAAAAACTTTTGTGAAAAAAGTTGTGAATTTATGGAATTCCCTGCCACAAAGGGCAGTGGAGGCCAAGTCACTGGATGGATTTAAGAGAGAGTTAGATAGAGCTCTAGGGGCTAGTGGAGTCAAGGGATATGGGGAGAAGGCAGGCACGGGTTATTGATAGGGGACAATCAGCCATGATCACAATGAATGGCGGTGCTGGCTCGAAGGGCCGAATGGCCTCCTCCTGCACCTATTTTCTATGTTTCTATGTTTCTATGATAGGTGGAGCCACTGTGGTGGGCGTGGTGGGCAAATGGATTGACACGGGAGGTCTACAATCAGATCTCAAAACCACATGGGACAAGATGGTGGTGAAATTACAGGTGTGAAAATAGTGAGCTAGCTTTTAAACAAAATGCTTCCAAATATTTTCAGTTTTAAACAATATTTTCTTCCTTTCTTGGCA
The DNA here is from genome assembly GCF_028641065.1 of Leucoraja erinaceus. Classification (NCBI taxonomy): domain Eukaryota; kingdom Metazoa; phylum Chordata; class Chondrichthyes; order Rajiformes; family Rajidae; genus Leucoraja; species Leucoraja erinaceus. The sequence goes on from NC_073379.1 coordinate 44,762,625, forward strand.
CCGTCACCCATTTGGATTTATCCACAAATGTCCCAGTGGGTAAAATGTGACTGGAGCACAGAATACATCTGGTCCATAAAACATGCACTCCGAGGGGTGCTGTACTAAACATTGGAAGTTGGGCTTTTTAAACTATTTTTGCGTAAAGGGAACTGACGTTATAAATCAAAGGTGTTGATGGAATCAAGGATGACTTCAGTCTGTCCAGCATTCTATGGCTTGTTACCATAACAGTGTTTTTTTGCCTCCTTGCATTTTAGCTCCATTTGTTTTGCAGTAAGCGCCAAAGCACAAATCCTTGCAAAAATTCTTTATCCTTTCTCTCATTTAAGAAGGAACTACAGATGCTGAAATACTGGCTACCTTATCCTTTCTCTCTGTACTGCCGGGTATGTTTGGAAGAGGAGAAGGTTTATTTTGGCACAATTGAATGCCACTGCAAATTGGGGAACTTGTAAAGATCCACAAAAGCACAAGAGAAATAAGTTCAGAAGCTCCTGGACATATTCCCATGACAGCAGCTAAATGTGGTATAATGATAATTTTCATGCAAACCTTTGGAGAGATTTTCTTGTAAATGAATTACACATTTGTTTGCACTAACTTCATTATCTTCAATCTTTTACAAAAATTTCCCCCGTGGCAGTGTTCATTACTGCAGGGCTTTACATACAAAATGCAAACCGAAGATGCTGGCAAAGTGTAGAAGTCATCAACTAGATAACATTAACTTTGTTTCTTGCTCCACAGATGCTGCTTCACGGGTGAGCATTCCCAGCAGTTTCAGTTTTTACGTCATATTTTTGCTGCATATTGTATGGATTCAATCCTGGCTTCAGATGCTGTCTGTGGGGAGTTTGTATCTTCTCTCTTTGACTGTGTGGGCTTCCTCAGGGTGGTCTGGTTTCCTCCCACATCTCAAAAATGTATAGGGTTGCACGTTAATTAGCATCCGTAAATTGCCTCCAGTGTGTAGGGACTGGATGAAAAAAGTAGGTTAACATCGAACTAGTATGAATGAGTGATCGATGGGCAGTCTCGACAGTGGGCCAAAGGTCCTGTTTCCATGCTATATATTTCAATCAAAAAGCAGCTACTGCAAGATTTCTGTTTGTATGAATTTCATGAAATCACATCATTTGTGAATAAAATTTAAATTTGCTCCCCAAACTTTGTACAGCGTCTACCATCATAGTTATGATGGTATTTTAAGATGATTTTAAGGATGCATTAAAAAAAATCTATATCTCATCTTTGAGATTGGCAAATTATTTTTTCTACATTTGCTTGCAATTTAAACCACAAAAAGACTGCTCCATCTTCCTGCATATAGGCCGCAGTTGAAGAGTACAGCTCCAATGATGAGAATTGCACAGAGATGGTTGAGGAGAGGAACAACTCCCTGACTATTTGGCATTGGTAGATTAGGCAATGTTCAAGGACTCAGCAATGGATCTGAACAAATATGCCATAGTTGTAACTGACTTCCATAAGGAAATATGCAAGAGGGAGGCATTCCCACCAAGACCATCTGAGTGTTCCAAAACCAGATGCCTTGGATGAACCAGCAGGCCTACAATCAACTGAGGACCAATTCTCTGGCAATTATGTCTGACGATATAAGATCATATAAGAAGTCCACATACGACCTCGATAATGTATTTAGGAAAGTGAAGAAACACTTCTGGTTTAAACTGAAGCATCAGACGGATGTTCGGCAGTTGTGGCAGGGCTTGCTCGCCATCAAAGCAATAAAGCAAAATTAAGTAGTAGCTCAAGGGCATTGATGCATCACCCACAGAGGAGCTCAATGCCTTCTATGCTCACTTCAAAGGAAAGAACATTTGAAAGAACACAGCCTCTGAAAGCACTGTTAATTCCGTCACCATGGAGAAGATTCTTTATGTGGGTGAGCCCTCAGAAAACATCCACCTCCGATAATGTGCATCCACCTTCGATAGTGTACAGGTCGTGTTCATAAAATCTGCCTGGACAAACTGGCTACTGGTTTTGGCAGATATCTTCAACCTCTCATTACCAAGATCCAATGTCCTTGCGTGTTTTGAAAGTTCATCCATAATCCTGGTGCCCAAAAAGATGACATTCTGCAATGACTACCGATTGATGGCACTTACATCTGTGGTGATGAAGTGCTTCAAGAGGTTAGTGATGATACATATCTTCGAGCCCGCGGTGCTGGCTCGAAGGGCCGAATGGCCTCCTCCTGCACCTATTTTCTATATTTTCTATATCAACTGCTGACTTAGCAAGGAACTGGACCTATTACAATTTGACTACTGTCATAATAGATTAACAGTGGATGCAATCTTGCTGGTTCTCTGCTCAGCACTGGACAATAATGACACATACATAAGGCAGTGCATCACTTATAACTTTATGTTAAACACCATCACCCCTTCTAAATCTGTTATCAAACTTAAGGAACTAAATCTCTGCTGGTCCTTAGATCCACAACTTCCTTATTGGTAGACGTCAATCAGTACAGATTGACAGCAACATTTCCGTCTGGATAACCATCAGCTTAGGAGCACTTCAAGAAAGTGTGCTCAGTCTCCTGCTCTAATCTCTCTATACCCATGATTGTGTAGCCAGATACAACTCCAATGCCATCTTTAAATTCACTGACAACGCCATTGTTTTTGGATGAACAATGGGTGCTGATGAGTCAAAGTACAGGAAGGAGATTGATAATCTAACTGATGGTGCCAGAACAAAAATCTTCACTAAGTGTTGGCAAGACCATGGAGCTGATTATTGATTTCAGGAATCTATGAACCTGTTTTCATCAACGGGTTGGTGGTGGAGAGAGTCAATAGCTTCAAGTTCCTGGATATGCACATCTCTGAAGATCTGAGCAGGACCCAGCACAATGATGCAATCGCAAAGAAAATTCATCAACACTTCTACTTCCTTAGAAGAATGAAGATTGAGTATTGAATACTATTAAACTTCCACAGGTGTAGGGTGGTGAACATACTGATGGATTGTATTGTGCCCTGGATCGGTAACCTGATTGCCCAGGAATGAAGGAGGCAGCAGAGAGCGATGCTCTTAAGTTTTGACATAAAGGTTTGCAGTAAAATTATAAAAAATATTCTTGCTGTCCTTGCATGCTTTTAGTTAAATGCGTTGTACAAGATTCTTTCTTCTTCTTGCGTTTGTGGCAGCAGAGGTTATGTAACACCCTCCAGGTGCTGTAGTCAGTTCAATGTGCTGTTGTCGAGGATCGTGAGGTCTACCCCTCCAGCGGTGGAGGACAGCACAGTCGAAAATGACGTGCTGCGCTGTTTGCTGGTCTGCTCCACACATGCAGGCTGCTGATGAACGCAACCCCCAGCGTTGCATGTTGGCGTTGAACCGGCTGACCCCATGTACGGAGCCGGTTCAGGGCGACCCACTCTTCGTGGGGCAGGTCCGAGCCGGGTGGGGCTGTGGTGTTCGGTGCGCATGATCCTTTGAAGGGTTCAAACTATATTTGTGGGAGAAAAATGGAAGAAAACGCATAAAATGGGAGAAAACGGAAATACATCCGGCATGATGATATGTTTCTTTGGGTTTAAGAAGGAATTACAGATGCTGGAAAATCGAAGGTAAAAAAAATGCTGGAGAAACTCAGCGGGTGAGGCAGCAACTATGGAACTCCATAGATGCTGCCTCACCTGCTGAGTTTCTCCAGCATTTTTGTCTACATATGTTTCTTTGGGCTCTGCTTAATGTAAGGTTTTACATTCAAGTGTATGAGATCTCCAGCTCGAAGCAAAATACCTTATAGACGGGTGGCTGCTATTCCCATTAGCATGCTTTTTCAGGAGGTTCTGAGTCATACTTTAGCTCGAGGGACTTGAAACCCCATGAAAACGCACAGATTGTAAATCATCCTGGTGAAAAATAGGGAGTTTTTAACAACGTGGCTTCAGATTCATAACTTCAGCTGACCTTTCCGAGTATCTGCAATCTTTTTCGCTGTGGAATAATGACTCTTCAATGTTCAGCATAACTGGTCATTTTAATTAAGTGAATAGAAAAATAAACTGGGTTCATCAGTAGGCTCCCATTAGTCTAGTTTGAATCTTCCCATTAGAATCTGCAAATAGCAGTAGGCATAGTTGTGAAAGGAAACAAATGTATTGATTTATTTTGTTGTAGACAGTAATGGCTTTCTTCAATTTCACCTGACTGTGTGGCTGGGAGGAATATTAGTTTTGCCATCTGACCAATAACTTTGTGAAGCAGACTGCGTTATTTTTATGAAAAATAACAGCTCAGCTTTTTCTCTACTTATCAAAGGGTTGGTGGGCTTCCAGGAACATTTATGCCTGGTTACAACCCATGTTAAAAAAGTGAAGTGACTCCAGTTTGTCACATTAAATAAGCATCGCTTCCGTGACACTGAGCAGAGCATATCAGCTAGAACCAAGCAGCAGGATTGTGTTTGTCATGGGAAAACTCACATACCCAGATAATGGCGAGAGTGTGGAACCTGCTACCACAAAGAGTAATTGTGCTGACGATCAGAGACTTATTTAAAGAGATGTTTGTTAAGTGCCTGAGGAAGAAAGGAATCAGATGAGTTGCTGCTGGGACCAGTGGAAAAGGGGGTTTGAGATGCTTGTGTGGAGTTGAAACACAGGATAGACATGCTAATTAGCTTACTTTGCTACTTAATGCAGTGTAGTCTAAGGTAGAATAATTAGATGTACATTCCAGAACGATCCAGTCTGTAAACTATCTACAGTAAACTAAACGATCGATGTCCAAATTTACATAGTGAAAACAGAAGTACCTATTAAGAATGGTCAATGTTGACCATAACGTAATGTTGACCAATACGTCCTTCAAGTAAAGACTCTGATATACTGATTCTAATGGGTCAGTGCTGGCTCTCGTGGGAACAATTCAATCAGTCTCTCCCTTCTCCTCCCCCGCCTTTTTATTTTCCTGCACCTCTGCAATGAAGCAAGCTTCGACCCTCTGTTCAAGGCCTACTTCAGTGTTGTTATGTGTCATATATGCCATTTTAATTTTGCTCAAGTGACTTCAAATGAACATTGTTCACTGCCTGCCTGTCTGTATATGCCCAGTGGGTTTCATATAGAAACACACCTGTCGGTTAGGCCAGTAACTACTTTGCATTGTTTAAGAAGGAACTGCAGATGCTGGAGAATCGAAGGTACACAACAAAGCTGGAGAAACTCAGCGGGTGCAGCAGCATCTATGGAGCGAAGGAAATAGGCAACGTTTCGGGCCGAAACCCTTCTTCAGTATGCTCCATAGTTCCTTCGCTCCATAGATGCTGCTGCACCCGCTGAGTTTCTCCAGCTTTTTTGTGTAACTACTTTGCATTGATTGAAATATGACTCTGCAGCCCCAGTGTTTGAGTATCTCTGGTCCATTGTGTGTAGTTATGTGCAAATCTGCATAAGCCTTGCCTCATTCCCTTTCTCTGTTGGTACAATGTTGGCTCTGTGAGCTCTGAATCTGATGTCCGTGGAGTCCAGAGCCATGATAAGAGCCCTGCGGACAAAAGTGCAGTTTACCTCTACATTGTAATACCGAGAGACTTCTGTACTTTTGGTTGAATTTCTCAGGTGGAAATAAAATATTTGATGGCCTTAACACAAAGAGGAGCAGGAAAATAATTCCCACAGTCCAGGTCAATATTTACCTCTTGGTCAACATCAGAAATCTATCTAGTTATTATAATGTCATAATTCACATACTTATGGCTGTAAAGTACTTTTAGACTTCCTAGTGATGGTAAATAAATGATAACAACATATCATCATAGTCATAGATATGTACAGCATGAAAATAGGCCCTTTGGCCCAACTTGTTCATGCTGACCGGGTTGAAGACAATGCTGATCAAGTTGGGGTCCATGCAGCCCAACCTGTTGTCCATGCTGCCCAAATTGTTATCCTTGCTGCCCAAGTTGTTGTTCATGCGATCAAATTTGCACTGACTAATTGGATGGCAATTTATCAGGGATGTTGAAGCACAGGAGTGACATAGAAAATTAAACTGGCAGGCAATTAGTTCCAGCCTTTTCTGTTTACTTCAAATGGTCTTCCAAGATTTCAAATTAGTAGCCAACATATCCATGCAGGTTTTTTTGCTCATAAATTGCCTCAAGTTCTAGGTTGGCATATACTCAGATGAGCAAATGTTCAATACATTAATACCCCAAAAATAAACTCTGTAGTTTGACGCATTTTGACTGTCCTCTTGGCTCAGGAAGGGTTACGACCCACATCGTCACCTATTTATTCTCTCCAGAGATGGCTGCCTGACCCGCTGAGTTACTCCAGGATTTTGTGTCTATCTTTACTATAAACCAGCATCTGCAGTTTCTTCCTACACCTTTTGGCTGCTCCACTGGGAATGTCCATCAAGGCATGCCTACTTTGATGAATTCCTCTTCTCTCCAACAAGATTTTTGCACCATCCTCTCTCACTGCCCCCCCCCCCCCCCCCCCCCCCCCCCCCCCCCCCTCTGGGAAGAAGGGTTCCAACCCAAAACATCTTCTGTTCCTTTTCTCTAGAGATGCTGCCTGACCCGCTGAGTTACTCGAGCATTTTATCTCTCTTGGTTCAATTGTTCACCTGTTTTTACAAACTACTTAAAAGTCCCTTAAATGGTAAATGGATAAGCTTTTGGAAATCTTGAAGGATCAACAGCAGAATTGTGCAATTCCTTGTCTTCGTCCTCTCACAAAGGTTTTGAATGATCTCGCTATGGAAAATTTGGCTGCAGCATTTACTCCATTATTATTGACCACAGTTCGCTTAGCTTTGGATAACCTGAGGACATTAAAGGAGCCACGTCTTTGCCAGCTCCTTATACCTTTATCTGAGAAACAAACTGACAGGCTCAAATAAGTGTGTGAACACAAACATTGTTGATGTGATTCTGCCAGTGGATTCCAGACATGTTTATAGGTGGAGCTGGCAGATTCGTGTTTCATCTTTACTGACACTTCAGTGCACATCAAAGGTATGGTGGATGATGCAATTTTTTACTGAAATACTTGTCCACTGTCTATCTATATACTTAAAAAAACTCTGTTGAATGTCTGGCTCTAACAAGGAGCGTTAAACACAAAAATGTAAAAACCTTTAGGAACAGGTAATGTACCACAGACTCATCCGTTCACAATGCACCAATTCCACCTGCTATATTTCTCATCACACTACACAATCCTTTCCCTCAACATGAATGTGGATAATTTCCCGTCTTTGCCATTTGCCATGATGCCTCGCTCTCCGGGAATGAAAATGAGAAAATTACTTGTGTGCAGCCTGGATTTTTCCATCCATTAATTTTAATGGATGGAATTCCATAGGAATTCCCCTGCAGGCAAGCAATTCATGGGAACACTGACGTGTAAAATTACCATTTTAATCCCCTCTTAAACTTGCTTATATTCTCCCCTTTTCACATTCCACAACTCATCAAATTTGGGTAACAAAAAATATTTTGCTTCTCTTCTTATTTATTAAATCCTACTTTTAATTTTCTTTCTCCTCAGATTGAACCCGCTTGTTTACTTTATGCCTGCTCCATTAGTTGTCGTTCCCTGGCAGCTGTACCTTAGATGGTGTAGCAAAGCCAGGAACTCCATGAAACTGACCACTGAGACTTTTCCAAACATGGAATAGCTTTCCAACTCTTTTGCTGCACTGGTCTAGAATGCAGAGTGCAAAAGGATTTTTGCTGTGTTGGAATGTAACCATTTTCAAGGCTTTGAACGAGGGATATAGACTGACGTAATTGCTCTATGAAGAGTTGACAGGGATTTGATGGAAAGAATGTGCTGCTGTTTCACAATCAAAAAATGCATCCATTGTCCTCCTCCATTTTCTCTGTTACCTGGACTAACTTGTTTTCTCCAAATTACAAGGAACCGGAGATGCTAGTTTACAATAAAAGACACAGAGTGCTGAGTAACTCAGCAGGCCAGGCAGCATCTCTGGAGAATGTAGATAGGTGACGTTTTGGGTTGGGAGTCTTCTTTGGAATGACTGTGGTAGTGGTGGGGGGGGGGGGGGGAGAAAGGGATGCAAATCCAAGTATGGTAAAGGGGAACAAGGGGTGGAAAAATGGAGGGGGAGGGGAAGAAATTGAATGGTTTGGTAACACCAGATGCAATAGATGTGGTTGGAGAAGATGCATGTGAACTGTTGGCTCGATAGAGGGAGTACAGGACCTGGAGCACCAGAGTGCGATAGAAGGAGAACAGTTATTGGGGCTAGACACACAAAGCCTGGAGTAACTCAGCATCTCTGGAGAGAAGGAATGGGTGACGTTTCAGGTCGAGAGCCTTCTTCAACCCAAAAGTCATCCATTCCTTCTCTCCAGAGATGTTGCCTGTCCCGCTGAGTTACTCCAGCTTTTTGTGTCTATCATCGGTTTAAACCAGCATCTGCAGTTCCTTCCTACACAGTTATTGGGGCCCTAGCATGTGATAGAGGGAGTGCAGCCTGATCTAATCCCATCTGCCTGTACATGATTCATATCCTTCTACATCATGCCTAGTCATGTGTCTGCCTAAATGCCTTTAAAATGTTGTTATTGTATCTGTTTCCACTACATCCCCAGTAAGTGCCCTTCAGGCACCTACCACCTTCTGTGTGAAAAAAACTTGCCTTGCAAATTTCAATTAAACTTTCCCTCTCACCTTTAATCAATTCTCTCTAGTTTTTGACATTTCTACCCTGGGAAAATGATTGTCTATTGACCCTATCTATGCCTCTCATAATTTTAAATATTGAATCATGTAGCAAATTATCTGAGTTTTCTCATTGCTAGAACTTCAAAAGATTTGTTAAGGGATAATGTTTATCAGCAGTTACTAAGCAAGATTGAATTGAATTCCAACACATGATTCGAAAGGTAAATTTCAGAACCAGCCTAACTGCCTTAGAAGCACAGGGTGTGTAAGCAGAGAGGTGACTAAGCAAATGTAATGAAGAAAGCCAAAGAATAAAATAGACACCTTGACTAATATGGGTTGTTAGGTACAGATGTGGTGCCCAGGAGGCTACATCTCAATTTACGGAGGCAAAAAGTGAAGATAACTGACTTATTTCAATGTTTAAAGGAACAAATAGGAATTAGGTGGGGTTTGGGGTGGGATGAGGTGGAGACATGAGGGTGAGCTGGTCGAGAGAAGATTACTTGACAAATTGCAGGGAAATTACCCGTTGATGATAAGTAGGGTCAGTGCAACAAAACAAATATACAAATAGTTTCCTGTTCCTTAATATAAGGTCTTCTAAATTTAAGACTGAACAGCACATTCCTATGATTTTTGTATTTTACTGAGGTTATTATCTAATTTACAACATCAACCAAATTTCTAGATTATTTTCCTTTTAAGCTCTGATCAGTGCTAAGAGTCATGGAAGGATGAAATCAGAAAGAAATATATCAGCGGATAATGTGTTAGGAGGATGAAGGATTTCTTTACTTAACAAAATCAAATTAACAAACACAAATGAGCTCTATGGAGGACAACTACACTCGATTATTTTATATTCTGTAGTTTTTTTCCTTTGGATTAAATGCATGATCATTGAGAAATGAATGATTCAAAGTAATTTAGCAGTTACGTTTTAACTCAGCCTGAGAGTTAAGTGCATGTTAAAAGGTCATGGGAATATCTGGGCTGAAGCTCGCAATCCACTCCCAGAGTGAGGTTGATTCTTTGTATCATATCATCTGCATTATTTAACTCCTTGGGAATCAGATATTAGTGAGCATAAATGTGCAGAGTTGCATTTGGATATAAAGCTTGCCCGCCCTGGGTAAATCCTGCAAAGTGCTAATTTATTTCACAACAAAACCAGATTGTGTTTTGATTCTTCAAGTACATTTATATGCAATAATTAATGGTCTGTATCTCCAAAATGAATTCTGTAAAATTGAAATGACTACTTGATGAGTAAGGTGTGTTTATTATGTTAGTCTAGAGTCAAGAGTGTTTAATTTGCCACATGTACCAACAACAGAACAATCATTCTTACTTTCTGCGGCTTTACTGGCCCATTAACTTAATGACATCACAAATAAATATTCAATAATCAAGAATACAATAAATTAATAATCCGTAATAATAGGTAACAATAGACAATAGATAATTGGTGCATTCGGCCCTTCGAGCCTGTCAAATAGTAGGTCAAAGCCAAAGTATGTGTGCAACCCAAACAAATCCATAATAGATCATCATTGCTGAGGTAGTGTGTAGGAAGGAACTGCAGATGCTGGTTTAAACTGAAGATAGACACAAAAAGCTGGAGTAACTCAGTGGGACAGGCAGCATCTCTGGAGAGAAGGAATGGGTGATGTTTCTGGTCGAGACCCTTCTTCAGACTCTATGTTAGTGTTGCAGTAAGTGTCATATATTGTTCAAGAGGTTCACAGCCCTTTACAGCCTGAAAAATAATTGACATCAAATGATGATGGTTGTGGGGAAA